>NC_058409.1:47468875-47647022 GCF_002201575.2 Neomonachus schauinslandi | reverse complement strand
ATATATATATATATATATATATATATATATATATATATATATATATACCACCTCTTCTTTATCCAATCATCTGTCGATGGACATCTTGGCTCTTTCCACAGTTTGGCTATTGTGGACATTGCTGCTATAAACATCGGGGTGCACGTACCCCTTCGGATCCCTACTTTTGTATCTTTGGGGTAAATACCCAGTAGTGCAATTGCTGGATCATATGGTAGCTCTATTTTCAACTTTTTGAGGAACCTCCATACAGTTTTCCAGAGTGGCTGCACCAGCTTGCATTCCCACCAACAGTGTAGGAGGGTTCCCCTTTCTCCGCATCCCCGCCAACATCTGTCGTTTCCTGACTTGTTAATTTTAGCCATTCTGACTGGTGTGAGGTGGTATCTCATTGAGGTTTTGATTTGGATTTCCCTGATGCCGAGCGATATTGAGCACTTTTTCATGTGTCTGTTGGCCATTTGGATGTCTTCTTTGGAAAAATGTCTGTTCATGTCTTCTGCCCATTTCTTGATTGGATTCTTTGTTCTTTGGGTGTTGAGTTTGATGAGTTCTTTATAGATTTTCGATACTAGCCCTTTATCTGGTATGTCATTTGCAAATATCTTCTCCCATTCTGTCGGTTGTCTTTTGGTTTTGTTGACTGTTTCCTTTGCTTTGCAAAAGCTTTTTATCTTGATGAAGTCCCAATCGTTCATTTTTGCCCTTGCTGCCCTTGCCTTTGGCGCTGTTTCTAGGAAGAAGTTGCTGCGGCTGAGGTCGAAGAGGTTGCTGCCTGTGTTCTCCTTTAGGATTTGGATGGACTCCTGTCTCACATTGAGGTCTTTCAACCATTTTGAGTCTATTTTTGTGTGTGGTGTAAGGAAATGGTCCAGTTTCATTCTTCTGCATGTGGCTATCCAATTTTCCCACCACCATTTGTTGAAGAGACTGTCTTTGTTCCATTGGACATTCTTTCCTGCTTTGTCAAAGATTAGTTGACCATAGAGTTGAGGATCCATTTCTGGGCTCTCTATTCTGTTCCATTGATCTGTGTGTCTGTTTTTGTGCCAGTACCATGCTGTCTTGACGATGACAGCTTTGTAATAGAGCTGGAAGTCCGGAATTGTGATGCCGCCGCTTTGCTTTTCTTTTTCAACATTCCTCTGGCTATTCGGGGTCTTTTCTGGTTCCATACAAATTTTAGGATTATTTGTTCCATTTCTTTGAAAAAAGTGGATGGTATTTTGATGGGGATTGCATTGAATGTGTAGATTGCTCTAGGTAGCATTGACATCTTCACAATATTTGTTCTTCCAATCCATGAGCATGGAACGTTTTTCCATTTCTTTGTGTCTTCCTCAATTTCTTTCATGAGTATTTTATAGTTTTCTGAGTACAGAGCCTTTGTCTCTTTGGTTAGATTTATTCCTAGGTATCTTATGGTTTTGGGTGCAATTGTAAATGGGATCGACTCCTTAATTTCTCTTTCTTCTGTCTTGTTGTTGGTGTATAGGAATGCCACTGATTTCTGTGCATTGATTTTATATCCTGCCACTTGACTGAATTCCTGTATGAGTTCTAGCAGTTTTGGGGTGGAGTCTTTGGGGTTTCCCACATAAAGTATCATATCATCTGCAAAGAGTGAGAGTTTGACTTCTTCTTTGCCGATTCGGATGCCTTTTATTTCTTTTTGTTGTCTGATTGCTGTGGCTAGGACTTCCAATACTATGTTGAATAGCAGTGGTGATAGTGGACATCCCTGCCGCGTTCCTGACCTTAGGGGGAAAGCTCTCAGTTTTTCCCCATTGAGAATGATATTCGCTGTAGGTTTTTCATAGATGGCTTTTATGATATTGAGGTATGTACCCTCTATCCCTACACTCTGAAGAGTTTTGATCAAGAAAGGATGCTGTACTTTGTCAAAAGCTTTTTCTGCATCTATTGAGAGCATCATATGATTCTTGTTCTTTCTTTTGTTAATGTATTGTATCACATTGATTGATTTGCGGATGTTGAACCAACCTTGCAGCCCAGGGATAAATCCCACTTGGTCGTGGTGAATAATCCTTTTAATGTACTGTTGGATCCTACTGGCTAGTATTTTGGTGAGAATTTTTGCATCCATGTTCATCAGGGATATTGGTCTGTAATTCTCCTTTTTGATGGGGTCTTTGTCTGGTTTTGGGATCAAGGTAATGCTGGCCTCATAAAATGAGTTTGGAAGTTTTCCTTCCATTTCTATTTTTTGGAACAGTTTCAGAAGAATAGGTATTAATTCTTCTTGAAATGTTTGGTAGAATTCCCCTGGGAAGCCATCTGGCCCTGGGCTTTTGTTTTTTGGGGAGATTTTTGATGACTGCTTCAATTTCCTTAGTGGTTATAGGTCTGTTCAGGTTTTTATTTCATCCTGGTTCAGTTTTGGTAGTTGATACATCTCTAGGAATGCATCCATTTCTTCCAGGTTATCTAATTTGCTGGCATAGAGTTGCTCATAATATGTTCTTATAATTGTTTGTATTTCTTTGGTGTTGGTTGTGATCTCTCCTCTTTCATTCATGATTTTGTTGATTTGGGTCATTTCTCTTCTCTTTTTGATAAGTCTGGCCAGGGGTTTATCAATCTTGTTAATTCTTTCAAAGAACCAGCTCCTAGTTTCGTTGATCTGTTCTACTGTTCTTTTAGTTTCTATTTCATTGACTTCTGCTCTGATCTTTATTATTTCTCTTCTCCTGCTGGGTTTAGGCTTTATTTGCTGTTCTTTCTCCAGCTCCTTTAGGTGTAGGGTTAGGTTGTGTACTTGAGACCTTTCTTGTTTCTTGAGAAAGGCTTGTATTGCTATATACTTTCCTCTTAGGACTGCCTTTGCTGCATCCCAAAGATTTTGAATAGTTGTGTTTTCATTTTCATTGGTTTCCATGTATTTTTTTAATGCTTCTTTAATTTCCTGGTTGACCCATTCATTCTTCAGTAGGATGCTCTTTAGCCTCCATGTATTTGAGTTCTTTCCGACTTTCCTCTTGTGATTGAGTTCTAGTTTCAAAGCATTGTGGTCTGAAAATAGGCAGGGAATGATCCCAATCTTTTGGTACTGGTTGAGACCTGATTTATGACATAGGATGTGATCGATTCTGGAGAATGTTCCATGGGCACTAGAGAAGAATGTGTATTCCGTTGCTTTGGGATGGAATGTTCTGAATATGTCTGTGAAGTCCATTTGGTCCAGTGTGTCATTTAAAGTCTTTATTTCCTTGTTGATCTTTTGCTTAGACGATCTGTCCATTTCAGTGAGGGGGGTGTTAAAGTCCCCCACTATTATTGTATTGTTGTCGATGTGTTTCTTTGCTTTTGTTATTAATTGCCTTATATAATTGGCTGCTCCCATGTTAGGGGCATAGATATTTACAATTGTTAGACCTTCTTGTTGGATAGATCCTTTAAGTAGGATATAATGTCCTTCCTCATCTCTTATTACAGTCTTTGGTTTAAAATCTAATTTGTCTGCTATAAGGATTGCCACCCCAGCTTTCTTTTGGTGTCCATTAGCATGGTAAATAGTTTTCCACCCCCTCACTTTCAATCTGGGGGTGTCTTTGGTTCTAAAATGAGTCTCTTGCAGACAGCATATCGATGGGTCTTGTTTTTTAATCCAGTCTGATAGCCTGTGTCTTTTGATTGGGGCATTGAGCCCATTTACATTCAGGGTAACTATTGAAAGATATGAATTTAGTGCCATTGTATTGCCTGTAGGGTGACTGTTACTGTATATTGTCTGTGTTCCTTTCTGGTCTATGTTGCTTTTAGGCTCTCTCTTTGCTTAGAGGACCCCTTTCAAGATTTCCTGTAGGGCTGGTTTTGTGTTTGCAAATTCCTTTAGTTTTTGTTTGTCCTGGAAGCTTTTTATCTCTCCTTCAATTTTCAATGACAGCCTAGCTGGATATAGTATTCTTGGCTGCATATTTTTCTCATTTAGTGCTCTGAATATATCCTGCCAGTCCTTTCTGGCCTGCCAGGTCTCTGTGGATAGGTCTGTTGCCAATCTAATGTTTCTACCCTTGTAGGTTACAGATCTCTTCTCCCGAGCTGCTTTCAGGATTTTCTCTTTGTCTATGAGACTCGTAAGTTTTACTATTAGATGTCGGGGTGTTGACCTATTTTTATTGATTTTGAGAGGGGTTCTCTGTGCTTCCTGGATTTTCATGCCTGTTTCCTTCCCCAAATTAGGGAAGTTCTCTGCTATAATTTGCTCCATTATACCTTCTGCCCCTCTCTCTCTTTCTTCTTCTTCTGGGATCCCAATTATTCTAATGTTGTTTCGTCTTATGGTATCACTTATCTCTCGAATTCTGCCCTCGTGATCCAGTAGTTGTTTATCTCTCTTTTTCTCAGCTTCTTTATTTTCCATCATTTCATCTTCTATATTACTGATTCTCTCTTCTGCCTCATTTATTCTAGCAGTTAGCGCCCCCATTTTTTATTGCACCTCATTAATAGCCTTTTTGATTTCTACTTGGTTGGATTTTAGTTCTTTTACTTCTCCAGAAAGGGTTTCTCTAATAACTTCCATATTTTTTTCAAGCCCAGCTAGTATCTTTAAAGTGATGATTCTGAACTCTAGATCTGACATCGTACTAATGTCCATATTCAGTAGGTCCCTGGCAGTCGGTACTACCTCTTGTTCTTTTTGTTGAGGTGATTTTTCCCGTCTTGTCATTTTGTGCAGAGGAGAATAGATTAATGAGAGAACAAAATGCTAGCAGAGTAACAACGTCCCCAGAAAATATACTCTAAACAAATCAGAAAAGGCCTGAAGCAGTGGAACAAGAAACGGAAAGAGAGAAAAAAGAAAAAGATAAAGATAAAAACAAAAACAAACAAAACAAAACAACAACAACAACAAAAAACCAGAATGTGATCAAATATGATCAGGCTGGTATATGGATCAGTGCCACACACTAGATTTGGGGCGTATTTTGGTCTTTTAGAAGAAAGTGCCTCCCAAAATTTTAAAGAAAGAAAAACTTATATATGTACAAAAATAAGGGTTGATATGATGAAGGGATGGAATATGACTGTAAAGATGGAAATTATAAAAAATTTTATAAAAGGAATTGATAAGAAGTTGTTTGAAAAAAGAAAGAAGAAGATTTAAAAAAAGAAAAAAGAAAAAAAAGGGAGAGAATGTGATCAGGCTGGGGAATAGAAAACACCATATACTAGAGATTTAGGGTATATTTTAATCTGTTAGAAGAAACTATCTCAAAGTTTTAAAGAGAGAACAACTTATATATATAAGCCAAAAATACGGGTAACTACTATGAAGGGATAGAATATGACTCTAAAAATGAAAAATAAAAATGTTTTTTTTTTAAAAAAGGGATTGATAAGATGTTGGTTGAAAAAGGGAAAAAGAAAAATTTTAAAAAAAGAAAAAAAAAGAAAAAAGACAGTTAAAAAAAATTAACTTTGAAAGACTAAAGAATCATGGTAAAAAAGCCATGAATTCTATGTGCAGTATTCCCCTAGTGCTGGAGTTCTGCCGTTCTCATTGATCGGTAAACTTGGTCTTGGCTGGCTGTTCTCGCTGATCTTCTGGGGAGGGGCCTGTTGCCTTGGTTTCCAAATGTCTCTGCCGGAGGCAGAATTGCCCCGCCCTTGCCCCCTCCCAGCTAAGTAATATGCTCAGGTTTGCTCTCCGGGGCTTTTGTTCCCTGCGAGGTTTCCGTACAGCTTTGGAGGCGGAGAGTGAAAATGGCGACCTCCCAATCTCCGCCCCGGAGGAGCCGAGAACTCGGGGCCCCGCTCCTCAGTGAGCCCCCAGAGAAAAGCCGTCAGTCACTCCCATCTCCCCAGTCTCCGGCTGCACTTCGTGCTCACCCGGCCTGTGACCGCGCGTTTCTATCTCTGGCCCCCGACCCCGGGTGGAGTCTCCAAACCCAGCCGATCCCTGCGGTGCACTCCCGCGCGGCTCCTCCCGGGGGAGGAAGGTGAGTCTCTCCGGACCTGCCGCTTGTTGGGTCCCTGCTGGAGGAGCAGTGGCCCGACTGTTCCTCGGATCACGGTTTATGGCAACCCCGAGCTGAGAGCCCGCGCCTGGGCTCCGCCTCTGCAGCCGGCTTCCCTGCTCCGATACCTGGGAGCTCTGCCACACTCAGGCACCCCCGGTCTTTCTGTGACCCCGAGGGTCCTGAGACCACACTGTCCCGGAGGGTTCCAGCCCCCGCTTAGCCACCGGAGTGACGTCCCTCGGCGGAGCAGACTTTTAAAAGTTCTGATTTTGTGCTCCGTGGCTCTATCACTTGCCAGAAGCGGCCGCCGGAGGCCCCTCCCCCGCCGTCTATCCTCCCGAATATCGCCTCGGATTCACTTCTCCGCACGTCCTACCTTCCAGAAAGTGGTCGCTTTTCTGATGAGAGAGTTGTTGCTCTTCTTTTCTTCGATCTCCTGTTGAGTTTGTAGGTGTTCAGAATGGTTTGACCCCTATCCAGCTGAATTCCTGAGAGGAGACGAAATCCAGGTCTCCTACTTCTCTGCCATCTTGCTCCGCCCCTCGGATCCTTGGATCTTCTTAAGTCTTCTTTGGGCCTCTGGCTGCTCAGAGAAGGGGGTGCTCAGGAAGATTAGAGAGGTTAGTCAGTAGGCATCCACATCCCACAGGTGTTGTCTCCATGTCCCAGTACATGGCCTCTGAGGTAGTCTCTGCTCAGTACCTGTTGATACATGATTGCACGTGTGACCGGATCGATGGATGGGTAGAAGTAAGGAATGCCAGATCAATAGCTACTCTTCTGTAGGGCTGAAGTTAATGTTGTGCTATAATCTTGAGCTCTATGGGATCATAGTCTGGAATAAAATGAGAAGAGTGGACTACTTCTGGGGAGAAGGCAGATCCTCAGAGAGGACAGGTAAGGCTCTACCAATCTAGTTTTTCTACACTTACTGGGAACATCTAACTTCCCAGGCCTCACTGTTCCCACCTGGGCAAAGCCCCTGCCTTTGGGCAGCCATAAGTTACTAGGCACAAAGCAGGCCAGAGAGTGCCAGAAAATGCTTCAGAGAGGCTCAGGGGACTCCCAACCTCCACACGCAGGAAAGCCCAGTGTTACGACTGACCCTCCCGGACTGCAGGGAAGAAAATGGAGACAGGCTGTAGCTCACATTGACACAGCAGAGAACATCTAGATAAACAGAAAGGGATTTAGAGCTGTGATATATATGATCAACAAGAGAATGAACTGAAAAAGAAAACCTTTGGTGAGGGAAGGGTAAAGGTCAGCTGAGAGCTGATAGCTCCTTTGGGGACTTTGAGTGAAGCAGAAAGTCAATAAATTTGAACACTGAGGTCTAGAGAACAAAACCATGACCCAGGAGAGGTGTGTTTAATTTCATGTAACGAAGCAGTTTCTAAAAACCAAGGCTGTCCCACGATGGAACGTTCAAGTCTATCACTATTAAGAGATATTATGATTAAGTTTCCTTTCAGTGGAAGAATTGAAACAAGAAGCTGTATGCTCATCTGTCTGAGCTGTCATGTGAGGGATTTCTGAGGTGGAGGAAGGTGGGGCCAGATGACTGAAGGTTTTTCCATGACTCATTTGTTTAGGTGAGTCACCCTTGCCGTCCTTACCCCACCCCACCCCACACTGAGACTCGGAAATCAAGTTTTTATCCAAGGGTCTGAATACCAACTCAGTTCCCCACTTAGAATTTATGGATCTCCAAATTCCTAAGCTTATTGATAGAAAATCCTGCTCTCTTCCCCCAGGCGACATGCAGCCCTGAATGGGAGCTAGCCTCTTTTCCCCACAAAGGGGCAGATTCTCCAAGCGATACAAAGCTTCACTTACAACATTCTCCTCAAACCCTGCCTCTGGATTTGTTTCTCTGGTTTTCTCTCCTTCTGTGTCCACACCCTCACACCTGAAGTGACTCCCAGCAAGTGCTTTGGAAAGGTTCTCCCCTCGGTCCCTGGGCTCCAGCTACATCCTGGTCGGAACAGAAGCATTCCTCCAGCTCACCTCGGGCAGATACCTCCCAAGAGTGTCCCTGCCTAGAGGTCACCTAGCTCTTTTAAGGCAGTGGCCCATAGCCAGTGTCACCAGGAAATGCGATGAGGAACACCCCACACCCTTCTCTCACCAACCTGGCCTCATACCCCTCAGCCCCTCTGCCACCACCATGCTGGGCTGAGCCTAACACAGGCCCACTGCCAAGTGTCCCAGCAGGTCTGCGCCCAGTGCCAGCCCAACCCAGCAGCGTACTGTAATATCGAATCCCTTGCCCTCTCCTCAGGTGTGTAAAGAACTTGGAACACTAAAAATTTTTAACTCCCCTTTACACATCCACTCTACCCACACTGGACACAAGGAACACATGCAAATTAGGTGCCAGGAACTGTCTGGACGGATCCCAAGTCCACTTTCAACTACACTCTGAAACTGACTCTTGGTTGCCAACATCATCAGAACTGAGGGTGGGAGACCAGGCCGCGTGTGGGTGCTCAGTGAGTAGCCAGGGTGATGACAACTGCACCGCTGAGTGACTCTGAGCACAGATCCGGGGCTCAGGAGAAGCAACTCGGCTCCATTTCTTCATCCATCAGTGAGGAAGCTGGTCTTGATTTCTGGGGCTTTATCATGTCTAAAACGACATAATTTTCTCACTGACAGGGACTCTTCTCCTGAATATCTTCTCTTTCAGATGAAGAAATCTCTGTCCTGGGAGGTACGCTGACTCGGCCAAGTTCACACTGAATGTTACAGCCTGGACTTCTGCCTCCTGGTCCGAGCTCCCTTGAACAATTCCAAACCAGCTGTCGTCAACCCTGGACCTTGGGACACAGAAGGCTCTAGATATTTGAAATGGGAACTGAGGAGAAACACAGCAAAGGGTAAAAGGAGCCTGCCGTCCGCTCCTTGGCTCGCTTTGGCAAACGGTAATGCTGTTAGCATACAGCCCTTGCACAGACATCAGCCTTCACAGTCCTTCCATCTTCTACCACAGCATGCCCCCTCCCCTCAGAGCTAAAAGTGCAGCCCAAGGCCAAACAAGCCCCACAGAACATCTCTGTCTGAGACCGGGCACAGGTCTGGAGCAACAAGCACAGAGAACCACTTAATTCTGAATTCAATGTTGCTATAATCCTGGTGAGGTATATGCATTTAAGGGGACACCGTGAGCTGACCTGGAGCCCTCCCAGAGGTATGACAATCAAGGGTTCCCTAAGCAACTCTCAGATAGTTTGGGGATAATTATTACCTCCCATTGATAACTAAGACTGTTCAGCCCCTTGTGTGTTGATGGCCCTGTCATGCTAACAAGGTAAAGTCAGTAGAAGACAGAAGAGTCAGGTCTTGACTTCCAAACTAAAAACCACATGTGCAGTAGCTTAGTTTAACAAGGCTCCCTAAGTGAAAGTAATTCATGGCTACTTGACCACTGTCATGTGGTAAAGTTTTGGCAAATGTTGTTAAGTTTTAAGAATACAAAAGGGAAATATTGGGGACGCCTGGGTGGCTCAGTCTGTTGAGCAGCCATCTCTTGATTTCGGCTTAGGTCATCATCTCAGGGTCCTGGGATGGAGCCCCGTGCTCAATGGAGAGTCTGCTTAAGGATTCTCTCTCTCCCTCTCCCTTTTCCCCTCCCCCTGCTCACTTGCTCTCCCGCTTTCTCTGTCTCTCTAAAATAAACAAATAAATCTTTTAAAAAAGAGAAATATTGGATGCTTAGAACGGTTATGCTGGAGGAACTATGTTATAGAGTTTTAATTTGGAGAAAGATCCTTTCTTTTGTAGGGCTGTTTGTGCCATTAACTTTGATGATCTAATTCACCTTCAGATTTTCCATGATCCAAGCCAAGTCTGAAAATAGTCACATGTGCAGTGAACATTTTCGAGATATAATTTGAAACACAGCCTGCTTATTGCTCTGAATGATTTACAAATTGCTCTATGTGAAGAACACCACATGAGACTTCCAAATGCCTGCCCAGGTGTCAATAGGTAACAAGTCAGGCTGATATAAGTGACTGGCTAGGTCCACATTCCAAGAACACAGCATACGGAAATGTCGGCAGGGCTCAGCAAGACAAGAACTTTGTGTGCACTTATACATGCTAATAAAATTACTCTACGGTGGTCACCCCTAGAACGTCTCCAAATCCTACTGCCAGAAGCAACAAATTAAGTGTTGTAATCTAAATGGCTAAGACATCCCTTAGTTTATGTCAAGTATCTAATAAGCTACACAGAAACACAGCTATTCCAATTTTATCACTGGTTTTCTTCTAAGACTTGTCTGTTTGCAAAATAGAAATGAGAATATGCACAACAAAAGGACCACGGATTATCACAATAGAAACGGATCTCAGAGCTCATTAACCCTACATCATTTTTCCTATATCACTTTATAGAGAGGCAAACTGATTTTCTATCTAAGTCACATTCCTTAAAAGCAGAGCCTGAGACAAGGATTCAGGAACACATGCTTTATTAAAAGGAGTGCTCTTTGGGGCACCTGGGTGGCTCAGTTTAAGAGTCTGACTCTTGATACTGGCTCAGGTCATGATCTCAGGGTCCTGGGACTGAGCCCAGCAATAGGCTCCCCACTCAGCAGGGAGTCTGCTTGCCTCCCTCTCCTTCTGCCCCTCCCCCCTGCTTACTCTCTCTCTCTCTCCTCTCTCTCTTAAATAAATAACTAAAACTTTAAAAACAATAAAAAGGAGTGGTCTTCAAGAAAAACCAATGAGAATGGGCGCCTGGGTGGCTCAGTTGGTTAAGCGACTGCCTTCAGCTCAGGTCATGATCCTGGAGTCCCGGGATCGAGTCCCACATCGGGCTCCCTGCTCGGCGGGGGGTCTGCTTCTCCCTCTGCCCTCTTCCCTCTCGTGCTCTCTGTCTCTCATTCTCTCTCTAATAAATAAATAAAATCTTAAAAAAAAAAAAAAAAAAGAAAAACCAATGAGGGAGCAAGTGAAGCAGTATAGGAAAGAGGAAAGGGCTAAGCAATGATGTGACTTCAAGAAAAGTTTAGTTTTGCGTGAAGGGCTCCCGCTGTGGGCATCCCCCAGAATGGGGGCATCTGCTGTCCTATCAGCGGTGGATAATGCTCTAGAGAAAGGAGCAGCTATGAGCTGCCTGTGTTAGCAGGCAATGCTCCCAGCAGCTGGGGGCTGGGCTCACTGGCCCAACAATGGGGACCTGGGCAGGGCCCAGGGGTAGTGCTCACCACAGCCCCAGAGAAGTGTCCAAATGAAAATGTCTGCATGTAATATCTCTATATAAATATATCAATAAATGTCTGTGTATCTCTCTCTCTAGAGAGAGAGAGAGGAATTGGGTGGGGAGACAGAGACTGAGAGACAAAAAGAGACAGAGAGAGAGAAGACAGGCAGGTTAAATGGGCCGTGTAAAAGGGGAAGTGACAAAGGAGCACACACTATGAGTAATACAGACACTCAGGAGAGCAAAGGCACTGAGCGGAGGATGAGGACCCTCAGCCCCCTGAGAATGGAGCAGCACACAGAAAGGGTTGTGCTAATGGCAGAGTCTAAAGTGAACCACGAGCTCTTCCTACCGAGGCAGAGCTTTGTAAGTGAGACCAGGGGGTTGAGAACCCAAGAAAGCCACTTATCCATGAGCAGAGGACAGATGTTGAGGCATAACGCCAGCTGCAGACAGAAGGAGGAAGCCCAGCAGTCAGTAGACAGTGTGCAGGGAAGGCTGACGAAGGGCAGGGAGCACAGAACGACAGCCCGAGGTCATGAGTGAGATCCCGCCAAGTGGCAGAGCTCTTGCCAGGGGGATGGGACTAGAACTCACAGGTGACTTGGGACAGCCTTCGGAAGTCAGCGGTGGGGGTCGTGAGGTGGGACACCACATCAGTCACAGGAGACTTGGCTGCCATGCAGTCCTGGTCTGGTGGGGGGATCCAGGAGGGGAATGACGGCAGACGGAAGGCAGGAGCCCACCGCGAGCGCCAGGTGCCAACAGACCCAGCAGCAGCCTCTCCTCCCCGGGAAGGTTTCTTTTCTCCCTCCTCATCGGCCCCAGAATGAAGAGCAGCCTGGGCCGGCAGGTAGCTGGGTGAAGCTGGGGGAGGTATTGGAAAGGTGGACGGCAGGGCGGTCAGTGGTCCCTCTGAGGCAGAGGCCAGGTCTCAGCCATGGCCTGGGACAAGAAACCTATTTAGGGAATGGAGCTTTGCAGTCACTGAAAGACTCTGATGGGAGTTTGTACCTGAATCTCTAGGGCACCGAGGCAGCCCCTCTCGTTATCCAAGCCTGTGTTTGCTGAATGTGCAAACATTCATGAGCAGGGATCTTAAAAATGATTAAAAAGAGCAAAGCTCCTATGGGGAAAACACGCTATTAATCTTAAAAGTTCTCTTCCATTTTTTCACGGCTGCTCTTCTCCAATAAAACATCACATGGTGGTTTTGTTTATTTTAGCATATTACAGTTTTGATAAAGGCCCAAATCCATTCATCAGATATATTCTTCAATGTCAAAAGGGCATGCAAAGAAATGTTTCCTAATGAAAGATTTATCTTTTACCGGACAGTGATGATTTAACTGGTTCTGATCTCTTCATCCTCTTTTCCATTTAAAAAAAAAAAAAAAAGTTGAACCAAATTACCTTTCTTGGAATAACAGCCCCTTCTAAAACCTGACTGCTTTGTCATTACCTCTCTAATCTCCCTTGGAGATCATGGGCTATTCATTTTCTCCGACTCCAATTTGCCTTTTGATATCTTTCTTTGGTCTGTTCAAACGGTCCCCCAATTGCCCAGCTCATCAGAGCAAGGCCTCAGTGAAAGCAAGAGCCCATTGCCACCACGTATCACCCATGGAGTGTCACCCAGGGCTGCACCAGCTCTGGGGCCTCTCCATGCACGGTGGAGGAGCTTTGAAAATGGTCCAAGCTCCTCTCATTAAAGCTTTCTCTAGCTCTTATCCCCGAGACATCTCTCATCTCCAGATCATGGCAGGGGCTGCAGCTTCATAGCCCTAGAAAAAAAATTAGCTACTGAGCCCTTTTTAAAAAGGAAAACCTGAGAAAAAGAAAGGTTGCAAATATCACCTGCGCACCTGCACACCGCTGATGGGGTTCCCTACATGAGGGGGCCTGGTAGAGGGGTGAGGGGTGAGGGAAGCTGAAATTGAGCCCACACAGAGCTGTGTGTGCCTAGAGAGAGTGCCTTTTCCCACTCCGCACCGGAGCACCATCTTTGGGTGGGCAGCAGCTCCGGGTTCTTAGTGGGTCGTTTCTTCTGGGTGTTGAGTTGGGCCAGTGGGTGGTTATATCATGGTTGTGGTTTCCGGTTGTGTTGAGTTGTTGCTGTTTTCTTCCTCTACTTTCATCTGTGTGATTTCATCTCTGCTGTCCTCCATGGAAAGTGTGGCAGCCCCTGGCGCACCCTGGTTCAGAGGAAGCACTGAGCACACGCAAATTTCACACACCTCTCTCTCTCTGCCTCTCCTCTTAATTATCCCCTCAAAAAATTTTTTTTTCTTTTCAACTGTGTTTAATCAGCAGTGTGGATCCAACTGTGCAGGCTTAGTCCTTACTAGATTTTGAATGCACAATCACGTCCCAACTCATTAGTGACAAGAAAGCTGAGCTGTCAAGCATGGCTTCCACTCCAGGAAAGGGGTCTGTGCGAGAGCAAAGTCCAGGATCCACACAAAAGCTGAGTTGGCTTTTTTTTTCCCTTTAAGCTTTATTGATTTTGGGAAGAACTGAAGGCCTGATAGAAAAAAGGTGGGAATCAGCTCAACATACTAATTTATGTATTATTTATGGACTTAAGCCTACACTCGCCGCAACACGGAACCCGGAAGCGGAACACCAGACCTGCCATCGCACACAGTTCCTGTGCGGGGAGCAAGTCCCCCCGGAACTGTGAAATCTCCTGGGAGGAGAATGGCTTCCTGGGAGCGATGTGGAGTTGCAGGTCAGACAGCACGACGTCCGCGGGAGACCTGGAGCAAGTTCCTAGACCCCTACGGCCTTCAGTTTTCTTGTCTCTAAAATGGGCAGAAATACTGACTCTCGGGGTTGTGATCATTCAATGGCAGAAGTAAAAGACGCATTTCAAAGTGGTTACAGATATGTGTTGTAGGCATCCCGCGTGGTGTACTTTCTCTCTCTCTCCCCAGATGTCCCCCAGATGCCCGAGTTCTCAGTAGCTCTATCAGAATTAGTTCATGTGGCAAGAATCCTCTGGCCCTTTCAGTCCCCTGCCCTCTGAGGGCAAGCTGATTTTTCCTTTCATTTCTGAAACACAATGGAAGTTATAACAAGCAAGGACAGGTACTGATTGTCTTCAGGGAGCTGAGTCCTCATCCATTCCACCAGCTCCCCTTCCGTCCCATCCCCTCCCCGGGATTCCCCCACCTTCTCCTCTCCCTGCCCAAAGGACAAAGCTGCCTCCTCAGTTTCACCATACTGATCTCATCTCTCATGCAAAACACAAATTAAATCTTCAGTGAGACTACAATTTTACTACAAATGTAACATTTATGGAACACTTACTATGTATGACAAACACAATGCTAGGTATTTTACATCTCTTACCTCATTTATTTCTCACAGGCATTTGGTACAGGTACAATCTCCATTTTACAAATGAGAAATCGACTGGAAGAGGCTCATCCAAAGACACATGGCTTATAGGTAGCAGAGTATAAATGTGAACCCCTATCCACAGGATTCACTGCTCCTTAGAGCTCCCATCCCCCTAGCATTCACTTCCACACTACTGTTCCATATATTTGATGAGCACACACTGCCAGGAATTCCTAGCAGTTCTTAGTAACCCTCATAAAATAACTCATTTCATCATCACAGAAACCCTATGAGGTAGGTACCATTCTTATCCCCATTTATAGATGCAGAAACTGAGACATAGTGAGTTTAAGTAACTTGCCCAAAGTCCTGCAGCTGCTCAGTGGCAGGACAGCGTTGCGAACCGGTAGCCTGAGACCCTTCAGGCTGTATGGCTCCTGCCCAGCCCAGCTCCTCCCAGAAGGGAATTCTCTCTATCCCAGAACCCTACAGCCAGCAGAGGAATAGCAATGTGGATGGGGCAAGATAGGAGCTAGTGGGACTGGGGCATCCTAAGGCGCTCTGCTCTGAGAAGACTGAGCAGCTGGGGTCAGCAGGACCAGAGAGGGGTTCAAGCCAGGGCCACCCACTTGTACGTCGTGCTCCCATCCCCCCCACAGACGTCCCACCCCCTAGACTCAAGTGGCCACATGTCACCTTAAAGATATATTCTCTTGAACCCTAGAGATGTTCCTGGGACTCAGAGTCCCCTGTTGAAATGCAAATGCAGCTGGGAGCTATACCTCCTTGAATACCATATCAGCAGAGGTGACAATTTGTCAGAGTCACACGGCCTTCCTTCACTGTCTGCTCTCAGCTACCATGTGCTGGGCCCAAAAACAGCTCTCCCCGTGGGGCAGCCCGACCTTGAGTGCCCTCGAGGTGCCCTGACCCAGGAACAAAGCAGCCCAGGGAGCTGGTCTTTGAGCCAAGGTTTTGAGGATGTGTCCTTTACAGCTTCCCAGTCCTCAACACTGGCCCCAACAGTGTGAAAACCTGTGAAGGGTGACCTTCTGAGATTAGCTTAAAGAGCTCTCATCACTGCAGGGTGTGCTAGGGCAGGGACCTCAGAAAGGGCAGATCAAGGACACAGAGAATGCCAAGAACCACCTTGGACCTTCTGAGAAAGGCAGCTGTTCAGAGGGGGTGAAATGCCCAAGAATAAAGGCAGTGAACATTGCACCTACAAGCATTAATTCAGCACCTACAGTGAGCTTCATACAATGATTAAAACACTTGGGCCTTGCCTTACGGTGCTCTTGCTTCACCTAAGCCGTTGACTAGCTCCCAGCATTATACTTAAATTGATCCAAAGTTGCAATGTTTGTTTTTCTTATTTGAAGACTTCATTGCAAAACAGTACCAAAAAACAGCAGATGATAACACTCTTAAAGTCCACATTCCCACCACTAGTGATTCTATCTGCTGTCTCTTTTCTTGTGAGCCTCATCCCCCCACGTGCATTCCCACCCCAAACCTTCACCCCCAGAGAATCACTACCAGGACTTTACGGCATGCCTTTCAGTCCATTTTTTTCTACAGTTTTACATTCACAACCCTTTATTTTCTGCTCCTGGTTTAAAAGTTTCACTGCCTATTTCCATTCTTTCAGGGAGTCACTTTTAGATTCTAAAATGCATACTTAACTATAAATTTTTCCAACTAAAATAATTGACTTATTCGCTATCTATATCCCACCTCACAAACCTTAGCTTGCTTTAAGTTCCGTTCCAAATGAACCCAGTCTCAAACCTTTGCTGTGTTTACAACCAGAACTTTCGTTATGTTTTGCTTAAACATACACATAAATTATTGTCTTCCTCTTGCATCCCATACCTTCCTTCCAGGTCCATTTGCATCCTTGCTTTAGGACATACTGTATTAGTTCTTTGCATCTGTGGATAGCAAATTCTCCAAGTCTTTTTATGTTTTAAAATGTCCTGGTTTTTCCCTAACTCTTAAAAATACCATTTGCCTGATGTTAAATAGTCTATAATTTACTTTATAATGTTTCAGCAGAGATAGTATGACATCTATCTATGAATGTATGCTGGTTTTAATCTGTGGTTCTGGTTGGTTAAGATTAGCAGTATCCTAATCAATAATAAATACTCTAAGAGTGGTTCATTTGAATCTGAAAAATTGCATTCAAGATTCCCTCCTTTGAGGCAACTTCTACAGGCCCTGGAAATACTGCTATCTAAAATCAAGCAGAGATCGTGGAATGAGCATAATTTTACAGAAAAAAAAAATTTTTATTGTTGCTGTAATTGGTGGTAAAGCTTTGTGGCTCAGTTAGAAATACAGTACAGATATCTCCTCTGCTCCTGCATGGATAGGGTATAGAACTGGGCCAGCCCAACAGCTTACCTCCCTGCAGAGCAGTGGGCACCCTTTTGACCTGTGTTCTACTATTTAATAGAAAATGCTGTCATTTGATCCAGCAGGAATATCCTACTTCTAGAATATTGTCACATCTGCCTCTAGGGAGTGTTTTATGCAAGGCCTTGGGAGAAATGCTTAAAGGCTGCAGAATTAGAATTTCCTTGATTTTCTAAGAACAGGTAAGACTGTTTTGTTTTGTTTTATTTTGTTTTTGTACCTGCTTACCAAAAATGTTTGTGAGTACAGCAGAATTTGGTCTGAGACTTGCTTTCATTTTAAGATTCTACTTGGTGGCAAGATTATGTAGAAGAGGACCTCACCCACCACTAATCACTGGAGGCCCTCAAAATTCATCAAAAGAATAAGGCAGTGATTGGGGCGTGTAGGTGGCTCAGTCAATTAAGTGTCTGACTCTTGATTTCAGCTCATGTCACAATGTCAGGGTCGTGAGATCAGCCCTGCATTGGCTCCATGCTGAGCGTGGAACCTGTTTAAGATTCTCTTTCTCCCTCTCCCTCTGCCCCTCCTTCCCTCTTTCTCTCTCTCTCTAAAAAAAAAAGAGAGAGAGAGAGAGAGAGAATAAGGCAGTGACTGAATATTGAATAGGCATAGATTAGTTCTTAATAGCTGGGTATGAAATTCTAGGTTCAGTGTTTATGAGCAGTAGCCATTGTGTTCTGACATCTATGATAAGAAGTCTGCTATAAGTGTGATGGCCACACCTTGTAGGTAATTCTAGTGAATTTAGGATTTTATATTCAACCATTCTACCACAATGGAATCTACAGAAGGATTTTTTTTTTTCTTTTTAAATTCTTCTTGGCATTTTGACTTCTTTCTAGAACATTATCCCTTCATATTTAGAAAATATTCAGCCATTGCCTCTTTGAATCTTGGCTTCCAAATCACTAATTCTCTCTTTATCTATGTCTAAACTATTTTTTAACCCATTTATTGAGTTTTTTATTTCTAGGAGTCTATTTTTCATTTTTAAGATTTCTGCTTGGCCCCTTTTAATTTGACTTTGAATAACTGTTTTCAGGCATTTCTACATCTTTGATGTGGCAACAGTGTCTCTTAGCACATGTTCAATTTGACCCTTTGATTCAGAAGTCATCACATTAATTTTTCAGTATAACTAGGAATCAGATCCAAAGCAGCTTTCTTTTAGAAAAGTATGACAGTAGAAGTATGAGGAAGACACCCAAAATCTGTTTAATGTTAGAAAGACCAGAACCAGGAGTGAGACCACATGAACACAGGAATCTGAAAGATTTCATCCGTGGGGAGAAACCATTTTACAGCTACTTTACAATTACATTGTGCTCTCTAATAGTCGGTTTTTAACATCATGGGTAGAGCTTGGCTCTAAACTCTTGAAAGAAAACTATGCCAAAAAACAGAGGTGTTTGATCCTGAGAGATAGTTATTAAGGGACTATTTGATACAAATAAACCAGAAACACAAAGCAGCTGGATACCTAATACCAGCGTGAGCTTGGAGAGACTCAGAGGCCAGCCGGCAGGGAAACTGCTAATTGAAAATAGACAATCATGGGGTTTTTAAGCAGACTGGTGACATCATGCTGCTACTTTATTTTTCTTTCTTTTTCCACTTTTTGACAGAATTGAAGAAAGACACAAAGATTTTCAGATGGTCACGAACACCAGGAAGGTTAAAGCAGGCCACACCTCTCGTTAGCAGTCTATACAGAAAAAAAGTTTGTGGTTCTGATGAAGAAGTACTGGAAGTTTACAAGACCAGAAGTCTTGCAATTACAAAAAACAAAACAAACAAAAGGAAACAAACAAACAAGCAAGCAAAAAAAAGGGGGAGAAGGGAGAGAAAAGAAAAGAACACCATAAGGACTAACATTTACTAAGGCCCTTAGGACAAACAGGGTAAATACTAATTAAAACCAGCTCAGCATCGATCCTGACTCTCACCAAAATCCCCCAGAGCAACCGCCCACATTGCAGATTCCTGGCTTTCCACCCAGAGTGTTCCATTCACTAGGTCCAGAATGGGGCCCAGGAACCTGCATATTAGCAAGCACCCCAGATGATTTTGATATAAATTGTCACAAAATGCACTTTGAGAAACATTATATTAAATTGTGGGATAGATTATATCTAGGTGAGGCTACATATTTCAGTTTAGCATTAAAATGTGATTGAGCTTTTTAATAGAATAATTACTGATTAGTGAATGTCTATTTGGATAACATTTCTTTCACCGAAACTCAAAAAATATAGAATGGAAAATTATGGGGACACCTGGGTGACTCAGTCAGTTAAGCATCTGCCTTCAGCTCAGGTTGTGATCCCGGGGTCCTGGGATCGAGTCCCACATCGGGCTCCCTGCTCGGCGGGAAGCCTGCTTCTCCCTCTCCCACTCCCCCTGCTTGTGTTCCTGCTCTCGCTCTCTCTCTCTCTGTCAAATAAATAAATAAATAAATAATCTTAAAAAAAAAAGAAAGAAAGAAAGAAAACTATGCTAACTAGGATTATCGGTTACCCATACCTATGAGGAGGGCATCATGTAAAGAAGTGCCTCCAGTTGAGATGCTCTGACACAGTGGTTATCAACCCCGGCTGCATATTAGAATCATTTAGGGCACTTATTAAAAATACCAGTGCTCAGGCTCCACCCCAAACCAATTAAATCTGAACATCTGGGGGTGGAGCTCAGGTATCAGCAATTTTATAAAGCTCACCAAGCAAGTCTAAAGGCAGCCAAGGTCAAGGACCATGGGCTCCATGGAGAACAGGAGCAGCTAGTCCTGCAAAACCCACCCTGGAAAGCAAAGGCAAACATTACTGCCTGTTTCTCAAATGCCACTCAGGCCAAACCGTAGAAACAATTGGGCATCTGGTGGAAAGACTAGTATTTCAGACTGTCCTCTGAAAGCAAGCTGCTATGCAATTCACAAACACGGATTTTGCGGGTAGGGTCTCTTCCTGAAATAACAGCGGAGAGGTGCCTTCGGTTCCAACAGCCTATGGCTTCCCAGTAGGAAGTGTCTGCCCTGTTCTCAGTCAAATATCGAGGCAGTTGAAAATTAGCTCCATAGTCATCATTGATTAAGCAGTATTTTTCAAAGTCTTTATTCATCAGGAAAGGGACGCCACCACTCAACAGATTAACAGTACTTTAGTGATTAGCTAGTGTTTTCCATCAGGTTAGCGAAATGCTTTATAGATGGAGTTGGGTCAGGCAGCGCCCCTGACATTGACAACAGAAGTCTCGCACAGCCTCTCTCTCACCGCTCCCCACGCTCAGTCTGGGAAGGCAGGAAATGGTCCCACAGAGGCTCTGTGTACTCCATTCTTTCTAGCCCCTCTGGCATTCTGAGGAGAAGACAGGTTCTGCTTTTTGACTTGACAACAATATTCAAGCTCTCCTTCTCAATTTTGCTTTTCTAAAAGAAACCAACTCCATATCTTGACTCCTTTTATTTCCCAAAGTACCTGACAACTGCAGAGGCTTCCTCTGTACTCTCCATCTTCTTCACATCTCTTAAATAGCACTTTCAGCAAGCAGCGCCAGTCAAGCGGTCATCCAGACGATGGTGTGCCTTGGGTAGGTGCCATGTGAGGGTGGGCAGCTGGCAACAGAGAAACCAGGCACTCGTCCACTCTTGCCCTGAGTTCTCCAGCACCAGATCTCTGATTCTTTGCCAGCTTTGTGGAAGCAGCCTTCCTACAAGTCCATTTCTCGCTGCCCCTCACAAGTCCACTGCAGGAAGCAGCTCGCTGTCATGACATCGGGGAGGGTGAGTTCCAGCCCAGGAACCTGGAGATGCAGCGGAGTGTTACAGCCCCACCGTATATGTGCACGACCCTGGGCAAGCCACTTAACCTCCTGAGCTTCTGTTTCCTATTCTGAGAGACAGAAAGAAAACACCCATCCTGCCTTCCTTAATAGATGGTTGTGAGAATAACGTGAGGTAATAGATTTGAAAGTGCTCTGGAAATTGCAAAGCCTGATATAACTCCAAAGTTTTATCATTAGACCGTGCGAGCCATGCACCCCGGAATTCCATTCTTCATGACAAAGAAAGCTGTCAACACCAAATGCACAATTGAAGGGGTCCCTCCGGGACACACGACAAGCTCTCCTTCCTTCTGTCGGAATTACTGATGGGGATAGATATTCCCAAGGCATAGAAAATTTTGCTAGCCTTGGTCCCCTGAGAGCTGTCACAGAAAATATGACAAGGAAGCCTAGAGAAAGATAAAGGAATTAAGGGGCATCAAAGAAAGGGGTTTTGTTTTCCATCAAGATCTTTAAACCAGAATGGGCTTTTCACTGTCCCCGGATGGTTTACATGGTGACCCTGTCTGATGGCCTCACACTTTCTCTGAGGAGCCTAAATTATAAACAGGGCAATCAAGCTTTCATTTTTTTACGTTGCATTTGGTCAGCCAAATACACATCAGAGATCCAGCATTCCACCAATGTCAAAAACAGAACCATGTACATTCTTACCACAATAGTTTCAGAGCCAATGAAATGTGAATTCCCTTGCCACATAGAGGATGGGCTGGAGGCATTATCCCTGTCCAAAGAATAAGCTGGCCAACGGTCAGATAGGATGAAGCTGTGTTCCTGAGAACGAACATCACATTAAACATAAAAGATTCAGAAAAAAATAATGATGTGGAAAATGTATACAGTACAAATACACTTGTAAAATATTGATTGAATGAGGGGAGCAGTGGCTGTTAAAGCCTCCAACTCAATTGTTCTAAGAAGCTTGTTATTTAGTGACATCTAGTGGTGCCGACTAGGAAAGCCCCCCCCCACAGATGCTATTTTCAGGTTGGCAAGACAATGAAGGCACCAAACTTGCCTCCCGGTGGCAACAGTATTTTTGCAATTCTCATCTTTATTTGCCCATCCCCCACAGACTAGAACTTGAGAAATCACATCCAATGGCGCCAAATGGTGACAAAAGTAACAGAGAAGAACAGACCATCTTTGGGTCTGTTGTATTGTTCATTTTTTTATGAACTGGTGCTTAACATAGCCTACTTCCTAAAGGTGCAATAGATGATTGTAGCAGCAAGAATATGGCACTTGTGGGCCAATAATCCAAGAAATAACTCGTGGAATAGGCCTGCTTCAGCGGACAGTATGCTAAAGACACAGAGGCTCCAAAGAACCACCTCTTACAAGGAATGAACAACATATTCCCTTTTTCCCCCCAAAGGTTTATTTATTTATTTGAGGGAGAGAGGGCGCAAGTGGAGGGAGGCAGAGGGAGAGAGAGAATCTCAAGCAGACTCCCCACTGAGCGTGGAGCCTGACGTGGGGTTCAATCCCACAACCCTGAGATCCTGACCTGAGCTGAAATCAAGAGTCAGACATTTAACCGACTAAGCCACCTAGATGCTCCTAACATATTCCCTGTTAAAAAGACTTTTAGGGGCGCCTGGGTGGCTCAGTTGGTTAAGTGTCTGCCTTCGGCTTAGGTCATGATCCTAGGGTCCTGGGATCGAGCCCCACATCGGGCTCCCTGCTCGGTGGGAAGCCTGCTTCTCCCTCTCCTCCCCACTCATGCTCTCTTCTCACTATCTCTGTCTCTCTCTCAAATAAATAAATAAAAATATTTTAAAAATTAAAAATAAAAAGACTTTTAAAAGATGCTTTTCGGGGCACCTGGGTGGCTCAGTTGGTTAAGCATCTGCCTTCGGCTCAGGTCATGGTCCCAGGGTCCTGGGATCGAGCCCCGCATCGGGCTCCCTGCTCGGCGGGAAGCCTGCTTCCCCCTCTCCCACTCCCCCTGCTTGTGTTCCCCCGCTCGCTATGTCTCTCTCTGTCAAATAAATAAATAAAATCTTTAAAAAAAAAAATGTTTTCATCCAGAAATAGTAGCCATTCTCCCTATTACCCATTGGACTTACTGTTTCTTTTCTCATATTTCATCCAATCCTGGCTAACATAAACTCCATCTTACAGGTCTAGCATATTCCTTGACACTGAGGTAGCAAGAGAATACCTTTCCAATGTGTCTTCGAAAACTTAAAGTGTGCAAATGGCCACCAACTTCAGCTTCTAGGACACCTATTCCTATGAAGGCTTTATTACCAAGAAGCCAGTGAAGGTCTCTGTGTAAATCTGCAATGACAGGAACAAGGGTCATTTCAAGTACAAGATAAAACTCCAAGGGGATTTGCCTCAAGTAGAGGAAAACAGCAGCTGCTTTACTGCCCATTTCAGCCCTTTCTTAAAATTCTCCTGGGATTTTGCATAAGTACTCACTCATTCATTCATTCATTCACTCAACAAATAATTCAAGACCAAGATGAGTAAAGAAGAGAAATGAGACTTTTATGAAATTTTCAAGTCTTTGTCATTGAATTTATTGGATGAGGTGTCTTTTTATATCAAATTAAAAGTGTAATTCGAGCTGGAATAAGCTGTATAATGCTTCAATCCCTTGCATCACATTCCTGCAATAAACCATCCTCAGAGGACACAGCGCACTAGATGTTATGCAGGCTGATTCAGGTTCTTGGGAGAGCCCCCTAGTGTTGAGGAGCAGTATCTGCACCAAGCAGAGCTCCCCCGGAGCCAGACGTAGGCTACAGCCCAGGCCTAGGGAAGACCTGGAGAGCTGTCTGCCAAATCAGGGGTGGGAGGGAGAAGCAGGACGCTGGAGGGTGGGGAAGCCTGCCATCTCTACCACACACAACTTCAGGGCCAACAGCCTCACTGGAGTTCACAGATGGGCAGACTGCTACCCACAGACTCGCAGGAGGAGAGGGGAAGTGAGGCATTTAGCTGTCAGTGAGCATCTTCCTCCCAACCTCAGCTCCACGGCTCTACAACTATTAGGAAAAGCAGCTGGAGAACTGGCTAGCTATTTGTGTGAAATATCTGTATGACATGCTCTGTGACTCCATGCAGGTATCTGTTTGAATGTTTCCTCCTCCGAATGGCCTTTCCTGCCCATCTATCTCAAATCTCCCACCCAGTGTTCACCGCCAGAGCCCTCTCCTGACCTTCATACTCATGGATGTGCTGCAGGCATTTTGTCCTCAACACACCCAAAACAGGGCTCGTCCAGACCTGCTTCTTCTCCTCCTGTGCTCCCCATCTCAGTTACTGACACCATCACCATCTGGACACCCAAGTGGATGTTCTGGGCTCCTCTCATCCTTGACCCGTTCTTTCTCCCCCCCCCCCCCTCCCCCCCCCCCTCCTGACCCCTCCACATCCAGGCAGGCACCAGCCCCTGTTGATTCCTCCAACGTGTCCCTCTGTCCCTGCCTTAGTACGGGCCCTTAGAACCTTTTGTTTCTCACTTGGCTATTGAAACCACCCCCCACCTTCAGGTATGCTTCCTCCAACTCATTATCCACACCAAAGCCTGGACAGTCTTTCTGGTCCTATCTCATGGCCTCCTACCTACTAAATTTCTTGAGACCCCATCATGTGCAGGATGGAATCCACATCTCTCCATGACTGGGATCATAGGGCCTCAGCCCTCACCCTCCCTCCCATGCTCACGGTATTTCCCGTACAGACAAGCAGTCACACGTTTGGAACATTCCACCCTCTCCTATGTCTTTATACCATCGCACATCCTGTTCCTTCTGACCGGGGTGCCCATTTTCCCAGACTTCCATTCTCCCCGAGCCTCCTTCCCCATCAATTTAGTTGCTCCTTCCTCTGAGTTTTCATAAGACTTGGCTTTATCTCTATTCAACAACTTTCTCATATCTTTCTCATTATATTTTTGTTCCCCATATGTCTCCTCCACTAGAATATAAAATTCTCAAGGGATGGAATGATATTTTTGTTATTCTTTGTATCTCCAGCATCTGACATAGTACCAAGCACAGATTTAATGGCTCAATAAGTGTTTGTTGAATGAATAAAAAGTGTAAGGCATCCATTAAATCAATAAAGTAGAAAGATTTTTCAGTCAGAGTAGTAAAAGGCCTGTGAAAACCACTTTGCTCTCCCACAGTCTTCATTATTCAAGTATCTCTCCCCTACTCTTCTTCCTCCCTAACAGAAATCTGATTTCCTTCAAAGAAATATGCCTCCCCCCATGCAGCCAGTATGGGAGATCTGACCTCATTCCCAGCTCCACAATGACACAAAGGTAATCCCCACCCCTTCCCAGTGATTGGCTCCACAAAGGCATATGTTGAATTTGGGCAAGCATGACATTAGAAAAGATTTTCTGGAGTCTTCTCAAACTTCCAAAAGCAACCCTTGTTCTCTTACTCCAGACATGGCCAAACACAACAAGCCCAGGAAGGCCACCCACAGAGGCCAGCAACGCCAAGAGCATCTCAGGGAAATGATGCAAGAGCCCCTGGATTAAGCCAGCGCTGAAGCCTGGCCCCATCTCTGGACTTCCAATCACATAGCCCCATAAACATCTTTCTTGTTTAAGTCCTCTTGAGGTCTCTATGCTGTTGCTTTACTCATAATAAAATTATCTCACTCAAAACATGTCCTCAAAATAATATATATAATGTACATTTGGAAAATATCACTTAATCACTGATGCCTTGATTGATTCTTCACAACTAAACCATATTCACACCCAGCATCCCATCTGGTTTTGAAACAGAGTACAGTTTACAGGAAATCGGCAGAGCCGCTGGCATCAGCCCACATGATAAAGTCAGCTGACAGATCCAGTCACATTTGGACAAAGCTTGTCTACTGGCTGGTCTTCTGGCAATTACAGGCATGTCAGAACTGAGGCAGGAGCAAATTCTTATCACTGTTCACTGCCCCCTGCTTCCTTCCCTGGCTTCATGATGACAGTTTATTGATACGTCCATCACTCTCTTAATCGTTTGCCTTAAAAAAGAAAGTTAACCCTGAAATAATAATGTTAATGGTTCTTAATCACCAAAGGAAAAGTCGACAGAGTTGTCAAGCTAAACCTGGAAGCTAAGAGAATAAAAGCAAGCAAGTATGGGCCCCCAGTTCAGAACGGTCTTGGCTTGGTCAAAATGACTGCCTGGATCAGTGTTCACACAGGAAAATGAAACCCCTGGGGAGGTTTTGAGGATAAAGATCTAATGCAGGGCACTGGGTATAGAAGTGGTAGAAAAGCTGGAAGAACCAAAGAGAAAAGCCGTGGTGGGGCTGGAGGAGCACCACGGAGAAGAGGGTTGTACCCAAAGAAAGCCATCCAAAAAGATGAATCCCTTCCTCCTCCAGACTTTCCATCTCCCTCTGGGAGAGAGTGTGTTTTGCAGGCTTCAAGCCCCCATGGAAGAGAGGAGAACATGGCACTTCCCCACCCATGCCGTTTAGAATTACATCAAGAATGACAAAATAGCATAGGAATGATCAAGACAATTTCCTGTGTTTGTGCACAGGAATCACAAGGTCCAAGTAGAGGAGCTCAGACCTATAAGGAGGCCGGCGTCAAATCACACAGGTAATACCTGCAGGGGTGTGGGGGGGAGAGGCGGGTGTCACGGTGCATTACTCCCTACTAGGCAGCCACACAGATGCATGGAGCTCAAAGGAGCACTTAAAAGAGTTGCTCACTTTTCCCTTTACGTTGCTGGCTAGTCCACACATAGGCATGTCTTCCTGCATTTTCTGCAGCATGCCTTCTGTGCTTTCCCCACTCCCACCACTCACCTTTTTTTTTAAAGATTTATTTATTCATTCTCGAGGGAAAGAGAGTACAAATGGGGGGGAGGGGCAAAGGGAGAGGGAGAGAGAAATCCAAGCGGATTCCATGCAGAGTATGGAGCCTGATGTGGGGCTCGATCCCACAATCCTGAAATCACGACCTGAGTGGAAACCAAGAGTCAGACGTTCAAGCAACTGCGCCACCCTGGCGCCCCACCCCTCACCTTTTTTTAACATATCCTATGATGCCTCTCTGGTATGCCCATTGATGGAGCTAGAAGGGCACAGTTGGGTGGTTTGAGCCTCCCCAGCAAATAAGTCAAACAAATCCACTTGTCACTATCAGCCTTCTTACAACAAGAGTACAGAGTGCTAACGGAGTCTGAATTTTCCTTTCATTTTCCTGAGCACATCTTCCAAGGAGAGAGAGGGGAACATCCTGAAGGAAGTTTGTTTCCCAGACCTGATATGGAAAGATGTCAGTTTGCTACAAACCATACCTCTTGTTTCAGAATGTGCTTCTCTGAAGTGTCCAGACCTGTCCCCATGAAAGTCTTGCTCATCCCCATCCTCACACTAACACCATGTCCCTGGTCAGCAATGAGTTCCAAACAAAGAACACCCTCTTTTCCTGCTTTCTGTACAAAAGCGTGGGGATTTAAGCCAAAGCACTAAAGTCGTGCCGTTCAAGGATCATCTTCAAGGTACGGGATGCTAAAGCCAATGTGTGGGTGGTTATGATTATTTCATTCAACTCCCAATCTCTTTGAGAGGCCAACAGCGAATAAAGATTATAAAATGCAAGCATGATACCTTCATGCTTATTTCACCTCTGAGCACTAGGGATACAACCTTGTAGAAAACAAAAGCCCACTTAGCCAGCCTCCTACATTCCCAATCCTGGCATACAGGCCCAGATGCACCCATCAGAAGGGAGAGCACAGGGATCATGAAGCAGCAAATGGCAGATGTGTGACCGCATGGCAAAGCATCATGAATCATGAGCTCCACTTAGGTGTCTTCATCTGGCTATCCACCTGCTGGTCTCACAATGACTCCTTGAAAGGGGCGGGAGAGGGAGAGAGAACTGTGTGCACAGGGGTACACATGCTTTCCCCGAGTGGAAGCAGAATAAACCAGCACCTGCACAACACCTTTTTAAGAAGAGTAAAAAGGCCACTTGACGTAATCAGCTCTTGCAGGTTGTCTGAAATTTTGGGGATTCATGACATAATTTAAAGGCCCCAAAATGTTTTTACTGACCTAAGGCGTCATAGTAACCAAGAGAAATACACTCAAGGATAATATTGTTTATTGGATAAACTTTGGTGATTATGGACAGCTAGCCATCTCTAGTAAGGATTTATTTGGCAGACCCAGTACTATTTATTCCTCATGGACGGAGAGCGGGGTCTCCTCAAGAGTGTCAAGGGGCTCCACAGATAGGTCTTGGCAGCAGTAAGATGCAGTGTAACAGAGTGGACATGAGCATGCACTTGCATTTCTGCCTTTTCCACTAAGTGTTGTGTAACCTTGGGCAGTTGACTTAATCTTTCTGGTCTCAGTTTCTTGACCTTTGAAATGGAAATGTCAATTAACAGGCAGAATTCCAAGATGGCCCCAAGATCTACACTCCCTCTGCACACGCCCTGTATAACCTCCAGAAATGTGAATATGATGGATTTCACTCCCATGTTTGGGTTATGCGATATGGCACAGCTGACTTTAAGAAAGGGAGATTACCTTGGTGAGCCCGGTTTAATCAGGTGAGCACTTTAAAAACAGCATTTTTTCCAGCTGGTCAGAGGACAAAGCCAAAGATATACATTTTTGCGGGCCTGGAAGAAGCAACCACAACCATGCTGTGAACCGCCTATAAGAGCCGGTGGCAAGGAATGTGGTGGCACTGAGTACTGAGAGTAGCCCTAGGGGACAGCCGGCAAGAAAATGAGCACCTTCGCCCCATAAGCCATAAACTGAATTTGACAAACAACCTGAACAAGCCTCAAAGAAGATTCTCCCCCAGAACCTCTAGAAAGGAACGCAGCCCTGCTGTTACCTTGATTTTAGGTTTATAAGACCCTGAGCAAGACCCACCTCTGTGGTGCCCAGACTTCGGACCTACAGAAGTGTAAGATGATAAATGGGTGTTGTTTTAAGCTGGTAACTTTGTGCTAATTTGTTATGTGTGGAGTGGAAGCTGATACATGTATCAACTGATTTTGATTTGGGATAAATTAATTAGTATCTCTGAGTCTCAGTTTCCCCATTAATAAAATGAAACAGTAGAGCTCCATAATAATACTGGTATATTCACAAATGGTAGTTCATTTAATTGCTCCAGTAGCCCAGGAAGGTAACATAATTATTATCACTTTATTTATTTATTTAGTAGGCTCCACACCCAGTGTGGAGCCCAACACAGGGCTTGAACTCACGATCCTGATACTAACACCCAAGCTGAGATCAAGAATCACACGCTCAACCCACTAAGCCACCCAGGCACTCCTTTTCTTTACATTTTTTTTTTAAGATTTTATTTATTTATTTGACAGAGAGAGAGCACAAGCAGGGGGAGTGGCAGGCAGAGGGAGAGGGAGAAGCAGGCTCCTTGCTGAGCAGGGAGCCTGACACGGGGCTCGAATCCAGGACCCGGCTGAGCCACCCAGGCGCCCCAATTCCTAAGTATATCATTAACAAGCAAAAACATATATTTATTTGATGGAGAGAGAAAGCACAAGCAGGGGGAGTGGGAGAGGGAGAAGCAGGCTCCCCGTGGAGCAGGGAGCCCGATGCGGGGCTCGATCCCAGGACCCTGGGATCATGACCGGAGCCGAAGGCAGCCACTTAACCCACTGAGCCACCCAGGTTCCCCTCTTTAAATCTTTTTTAAGTATATTATCACTTTAGAAATGAGGACACTGAGACTCAGAGAAGTTAAATGGCCCACCTAAGATCACACCTAACTACAGAGCAAGTTCTCAAACCCAGGCTTTCTGACTCTGAGTCTTTGTTCCTTCCAACTACACTTTATTCCGGCAAAGAAGCCTTGTATTTCTGAAGGTGTGATTCTGCAGGATTTGCAGCAGGTTGTTGCTCCCAGTGGCAGGATTGATCACACTAAATGTGTCAGTCCTCTTTTTGTGAGCCAACATCCATCTGACCCCCGACAGTCAGGGTTCTCCAGAGAAACAGAACCAATAGGAAGGGCACCCTTCCTACTCATTATATATATATAAAGAGAGAGAGAGAGAAGGGAGTTGACTTTAAGAATCAGCCCATGGAATTATGGAGGTCCAAGCCCAAAATCTGCAGGGTAGGTCAGCATGCTGGAGACCTAGGGAAGAGTTAATGCTGCACCGTGAATCCAAATGTGGTTTGGAGCTGATTTCTTTCTTCCTCAGGGAATTTCAATCTTGTCCTTAAGACCATCAACTGATTGGATGAAGCCCACCCACATTATGGAAGATAATCTTCTTTACTCAAAGTCTGCCGATTGAAATGTTAATCTCATCCAAAAAATACCTTCACAGCAACATGCAGACATGTCTGACCAAATATCTAGGTACCATGGCCTAGAGAAGTTGACACATAAGATTAATCATTGCACGTGGTCAATATCCTATATATTACAATTCCCCTTGACTTTGCTTATTTACTTCCTCTAGTTGTGCTGTGGAGTCCCCACATGGAAGGAGCAGAAATGAGGCTGGGGAAGAGAACTCTAGAGGGAGGGAGGTCTTGAGCTATTTACCAACACTGGTTATATAAAGACATTGACCGAGCGCAGACTCCCAGTACTTTACCCTGGTTATCAGTTTCTAACAACTCACAAAGTAACAATTACAAAGATCTGCCTCCATGGAAAATATGGACATCTGCACATATATTTTCAGATCATTATCGTTTTATATTCCTTTCAAAGTGAAGAAGGAATAAAAGGGTAGAAGGAAGCAGTGGAAATAACGGTTGTCAAAATCATAAAGGTTAGTAAGTTGCTTTCTGCTGCATTCAGAAATACCATTATCTCTAACACTTGTTTAAATTTTTTTCATGTAATTCAAAATTAACCTGTTCGGTGAAGTCCTCTAGGCAGAAGCACCTCAGCCTCAACAGTCCCCCAGGTGGTAGAACAGTCACCTTACACCCTCCTGCCTCATCCTCACACCGGGTCTGAACTTGCTAATTAAATAACCTTCCCTCCAGCTTCCTCACAGCCAACATTTACTGAGCGCCTTTTGGAAACTGGCAGATTGTGAGAGCTGCCCGAGACACAAGAAGTTCAGAATAAGGTTCCCAATTTCAAAATGCTTCTAAGTGAATTTCAAAATACCAGCAACATACCTGTGATGGTTAATCTTTTTGGGACTTGCCTGGACCACAGTGTCCACATACTTGTTCAAACATTATTCTGGATGCTTCTGTGAAGGTGGTTTTTGAATGAGATTAACATTTAAATCAGTGGACTTTGAGTAAAGCACTAGTGTGTGTGGGCCTCATCTAATCAGCTGAAGGTCTGAATAGAACAAAAAGACTGACAAGCAAGAAGGAGTTCCACCAGTAGATGACTTTGGACTTCACCTGCAACACTGGCTCTCTTCCTGGCCTCCAGCCTGGAGACTGGACTCGCCAGATTCCATAATCACAGAGCCAATTCCTTAAAATAAATCTCCCTCTCCCTCTCTTTCTCTCCACACACACACACACCCTACTGGTTCTGTTTCTCTAGAGAACTAATACAACCCTCAAGGTGATTGTGGAAGTATGAGATGTCGCAGGTCTAATTAGAAGGGACAGGAGGCCTTCTAAGGAGGAGAGACTGGCAGAGAGGAGAGGAGAGGGTTTTCAGGGATTAAAGATCAGAGAGCTCTGCCTCAGAGAAAACAGGGGACTGAAACAGGCCAAGAAAAGCAGAAAGCCATGGGGAAAGGAGGAAAAGAACTGAAACCAGTAGGAACAGCTTCTAGATTCTGAGCTCCGCCTCCATACCAGGCACCTTGCTCAGGGCTTTACATTCGTTATTTTATTCAATCCCTATAAAAACCCTACGAGTGGCCCAAACCCCAAATACTGACAACACCAGATTCTGGTGAGGATGGGGAGCAGGAGGAACTTTTATTCATCGCTGGGAAGAAGGCAAAATGGTACAGCTACTTTGGAAGACAGTCGGGCACTCTCTTACAAAGCTCAATATAGACTTACCATATTTTCCAGCAATCATGCTCCTAGGTATTCACCCAATGACTTGAAAACTGATGCACATAAAAATGTGCACACGATGTTTACAGTAGCTTTAATCATAAATGTCAAAAGTTGGATGCAACCAAGATGTTTCTTGACAGGTGAATGGGTAAGCAAACTGGGACATCCTTACAATGGAGTATTTTCAGATAAGAAGAAATGAGCTATCAAGCAATGAACAGACATGGAAGAACTTAAATGCTTAGTGCTAAATGAAAAGAGCCAGTCTGAAAAGTTTACACAATGTATGATTCCAACCATATGACTTTCTGGAAAAGGCAAAACTGTGGAGACAGTCAAGAGATGAGTGGTTGTGGGGAGGGGGAGGCAGCAGGGAGGGACGAATGCATGAAGCACAGCTGAGTTTTAGGGGCGTGACATGACCCTATATGATACTGTGATGATGGATACATAACATGCATTTGTCAAAACCCATAGAACTGTACAACATAAGTGGGGAGAGAAGGAGGTACATGAAAACTGAGAGGTTTCAAAGTAGGTAGGGAGGTAGAGTAGGTTGGTAGGAATGTAGGTAGGAAAGAAGGGAGGGAGGGAGGGAGGGAAGAAAAGAAAGAAAGGAAAATAATCACCTCCGGTCTCCTGACTGTTTCTGACCTACTTTTACCGCTCTCCGCCACACCCACGCTTGGTTTGTGGATTAGCCAACAGAAGGACCTTGAGTCGCTGATAGAGCATGCCAGGCTTGCTCCCTCCCTTCCGGACCTCTGCGGGAATACTCCCCCCTCTCCACCCGCCTCAATTCCTCCCACTCAGGCCCTCTGCCCAGCACGTCCCGCCATCCTCCACGCCCTCCGCCGTCCCCAGCCTCCACATCAGTGACCCCCTTCTGGACTGTAAGCGTCTGCCTCTCCTGCCACCTGCTGGCCACACTGGTAGGGGGATGTGCACAGGGCCTGCCTTGTCCCACGGGCTTCTACAAAGCACCCACCACTGTGCAATGTTTATTGAATAAATAGATGGGCAATAGCCAAGGGAGGAAGTAGTCATGGAAAAGGCAGAAAGGGGGGCCTTGTCATTTTCGTCCCCGCCTCGCCCCCTTCCCACTGCTGCGCAGGATACAAGAGTCAAGAAATCCTGACACTAGGCACCAGTCCTGTGGCAAACTTCTGCCAAAGCCTAGACCTCTTTGCTTTTGTGGATGTACCCACAACCTGAAGTTAGGCAATTCTGTGGGCTCCCCAGGCATGGGCACACTCAGGGAACAGAGACATCGGGCCTGGAGGACAGAGGACTCTGGCCATGGGTCAGGCGCCTCACCCCTCATCTAAGAGAGCCGCTCACACCCATTTGTCTTTAATCCCTGAATTCCTTCCCCACCTGCAACTGCAGACCTCTCCGTACACCACACATACTTATAACTTGCCTTGCACATTTGTAAGTCAGAGAACCCTTCGTCTAATTCTAAAATCCTCGGCACAATGAATTAACAAACATTTACCAGGTGGGCACCTACAGTGTCCCCAGAAACATGAGGACTATAAAATATAAGAAATGACCTGGAGACCAGCATCTCAGCGCTCATGTTCACTTCAGCAAGAGACCGTTTCTTGCCTCAGCTTTCGCGTGATTCATCTGTCACCTAATTCTCATGTCTATCGAGGCGTTAAATGGAATTAGGCCTTTTAACCTAAAACCTTCTGCCACCTCATTTATTATACCTAGAAACCAAGTGCAGAGTGGGGCTTACTAAGTATTTGTCACAGATGACGCTGACTTCAGGGTGCGTGCCCAGGGCTTTGCGGGGATGCTCGGAGACTGCTGGGCTTCGTAGGAAGCCTGTGCCCTGGGTCCTGCTGCTGGGCGTCCCTGCCCCACACAACTCCGGCCTTTCGAGAGCTGAGAAAAGCTGAAGGCGGGGCTCGCTCAGCAGCTCGGGCTTTTCAGCAAGTATTGCTTGCTGCCCTTCGTATTAGAAAACGACGTGTTTGGAATTGAGTGCCTACGCAGGTGTCGGAGAATATGAAGAGATGGGGGTGTGGCAGACCATCTTGGGGCTGCACTGAGCTCACAGCTGGCCACCGTGGGTGCCTCCAGGCCCTCACGCCAGGCGCCAAGGGTCTGCCGAGAGGCCTTGCACTATTCATTCTGACGTGACTATTAGATTATTAGTCATTTCAGTGCATCTATTTATAAAATGGATATTTTTCCACTTAAAAAAACCTAGGAGGGCCTAGACACATGAATCATTCTCGTTTCAGAATTCAAAGGGGACGGAATTAACATTTACTAGATAATCGCTATTAGCACCTGGAGTTGTGACATTGTGTACATCTCCCCTCCTTAACCTTCACAATAACCCTGGGAGGTACACAACAGGTGTGAGGTAGGTAATTAACTCATTCAAGGTCCCACAAAGGAAGGAGGTCTAGAAATGCCCCAGCCTGTCTGAACCTCACGCCTCAGGTGAGTCCTGTAACAGGCCGGTGATTGGGACCTTGAAATAGGAGTCTTTAAAATGTGTGTTTGTGTGTGTGCGTACACATATGTATATACACGTATATACACACATTTATTTATGTTAAATTGATTTTATTTCTATTTTTATATTTATTTTTTACTTTATTTATATGTGTATATATAAACTCCTTAAAAATACAAGGATGGTGGTTGATCTATATTAACAAGACATTTTAATGCACTCTTATATTTATACTACTATGAGTTCCATCTTACAAAACAGTTTACGAATGAGATCATAGCATCTCATTTTTGTAAAATTAAAAAAAAATTAGTGTGGGTATATTTCTGTCGGGGGTGGTACCTGTGTACCTAGAAAAAGTCTAGCAAATATACACCAATGTTAGCAGTGATTACTTCTGGGACAGGAGGTCATACATAATCTTTATTTTATTCTGTATACTTTTCTGTAACTCATAAAGATGTATGCAATGGGCATAAATAACTTTTTCAATAAAAGCCATTAAGTTCTAAAAGTACAAGATAAAAAAGGTAAATCAGAAAAACTGGGTGGCTAAGTCATTAAGCGACTGCCTTCGGCTCAGGTCATGGTCCCAGGGTCCTGGGATCGAGCCCCGCATCGGGCTCCCTGCTCCGCGGGAAGCCTGCTTCTCCCTCTCCCACTCCCCCTGCTTGTGTTCCCTCTCTCACCGTGTCTCTCTGTGTCAAATAAATAAATAAAATCTTTTTAAAAAAAGAAAAAGAAAAGAAAAACAAAACCTAAGGATTTCACATCAGTGAATTTCTGTTTTGTTAACTTTCCCACTGAATTTAATATGTACTCTAATCTCTTTCAGAAAACACATCTCTTCATTTATACCCATTCACTCAGTCCGTAGTTTGTTAAGCGCTTACTATAAACTGAGTACTGAAACCCCGGGTTTCAGTACTGCAGCCCTTAGGGGATCTGCCCTTCTGAGTCTCTGGGGAATGAAAGAACTACAGTTACTGTAGCATCCTCAGAACCATCAACCAGGGCAGGGGGATAGACGGTAAGACCAGGCAGTAGAGAAAAGGAATTGAAAACTAGAACAAAGTAGCATCAGCTTCAAGCAAAGAAGAACTATCTGGACTGTGCTTCGTCTTTTTATGCTACAAGGTGGGGTGGGACCAGAAGCTTTGTGTGGTGCCCAGTTTCCAGATTCTGCAGGGGCGGCGAGTGGGGGGGATGACAGGGCTGGAGGAGAGACACAGGGCAGAGAAGAGGCCACCTGAGGACAGGTGACTTCTGGAAAGCAGAAGAAGGCCAGAGGTTCACCATGTGACATCCCTCCCTACAACTTCTCCCTACCTGCCGCCCACACCTGCTCTCAGACTCTCCCTCCCAAGGTTCCCTGGGCAGCACTCTCTTCCCTGCTTCCATACCCATGAGCATTAGAAATGGGGATCACCCTTACAGGATGTGGGCTTATGGGCTATTTCAGCTGATTTTCTTTTTTTTTTTTTTTTAAGGATTTTATTTATTTATTCATGAGAGAGAGAGAGAGGCAGAGGGAGAAGCAGGCTCCCAAGGAGCAAGGAGCCTGATGCGGGACTCGATCCCAGGACTCTGGGATCATGACCTGAGCCGAAGGCAGACGCTTAACCATCTGAGCCACCCAGGCACCCTCAGCTGGTTTTCTTAATAAAAATAAATGTATCCGTGCAATCCTTACTAAAATATTTATTTCTTCAGACACTTTGAGTCAACTTCTTTGGAACTTAATGATTTGTTTTATAACCAAGATGAATCTCAGGAAACTTCCAAAACTAATTTGGAAAGACTCAGATATGGGGCACCCACCGAAGGCTAGTAGTTAGGCACCCGTTCAAATGACAGGCTGTAAGAATTTATTCAACGTGGGTGCCTGGGTGGCTCACTTGGTTGGGCGACTGCCTTCAGCTCAGGTCATGATCCTGGAGTCCCGGGATCGAGTCCCGCATCGGGCTCCCTGCTCGGCAGGGAGTCTGCTTCTCCCCCTGACCCTCCCCCTTCTCATGCTCTCTCTCTGTCTCATTCTTTCTCTCTCAAATAAATAAACAAAATCTTTAAAAAAAAAAAAGAATTTATTCAACGCATCCTAGTAGGGATGGGGAATGGCTGAAATTCTGTGAATAAAAGCTATATACGTCTCTATGGCCAACTTAAGGGATTTATTGTGTGTTCTAAACATTACAATTGATCTTGTATTGGAATTGCCTATTCTGTAATTTTTCCTTTGAAACTGTTTTAAGCTGGTCCCACACAATCACAAAGGATCGGGTCACTCACAACCATTCTCCCCAACTTTTTTGCACATTATCCACCCATAGAAAATGAGACTATTTGTATGGTAGGCTGAAGGTAATCTGGGGGAGATTTGAGCATAACTCTTTGGAACTTGGTGTAAATAAAAAAACCTCATTATATTTTCTTTGTTTTATATATATAACATGATGAAAAGAAGATATAAAATATTAGGGAAGATGTTAAATATTGAACTTGAATTAAACTTCCCCCAACATTTTTTTGACATATTTTAATGAGAACCTTGAGGTTATTTTCATGAAGGTAGCAAACTAACCTTCTTATATCAGATGCTAACGCTGAAATGGCTACACACAGTTCCTAATCAAGAATTTTCAGATGCCTGGGTGGCTCAGTCGGTTAAGCATCTGCCTTCAGCTCAGGTCGTGATCCCAGGGTTCTGGGATCGAACCCTGAGTCAGGCTCCCTGCTCAGAGGGGAGCCTGCTTCTCCCTCTGCCCCTCCTCCCACTCATGGGCTCTGTCTCAAAAATAAATAAATAAAATCTTTAAAAAAAGAATTTTCAATGATGACCCTTCAAATTCGTGAGTCACACAAGTGAGAAATTTTGTTCACATAATTGTAATGCAAATTTTAAAACCATTTTTATCACCCTTGAAAAATTCACAACAGTGCAGATTACACTTAAAAGAATCTAACCGCTCTTCTTTCTTTTCATTGGCAACATAATGCTGAAATGTATTTAATGATGGGAACGGATTTTTAATCCAATGAAATTTTCACATCAAGTACTCCAAAAATAATGATAACGCTCTAACTTGGAGGGCATGAATGTCATCCCTCAAGGCCAATCAGCTGCAAAACAGACAAGGCGGCCATCATCTCTGTGGTAGGCTGAACAACAAATCCCCAAACATGTCTGTGTTGCACTCCCTGGAGCCCACGACTATGTTACTTCATGTGGCAAAAGGAACCTTGGGAATGTGGTTAAAATTAAGGGTCTTCAGCCAGAAGGATGATCCTGGTTATGCGTGTGAACTCAATGTAATCCCAAGGGTCCTTACAAGGAAAAGTAGGAGGAAGGAAAGTTGGGAGTCAGAGAAGACGTGACAACAGAAACCAAGGGCAGAGTCAGAGGGAGATCTGAAGATGCCATGCCGTTGGCTTTGAAGATGGAGGAAGGGGTCTTGAGCCAAGGAAGACAAGGGACTTCTAGAAGCTGGAAAAGATCAGGAAACTGGTTCTCCTCTAGAGCCTCCAGAAGGAATGCAACCCTGCCAGCATCTTGATTTTGGTCCAGTGAAATGCTCAGAATGTTCCCCTCTAGAACTGTAAGATAATAAACCTGTGATCATTTTTTAAGCCCCTAAGTTTGTGGCAATGTGTTACAGCAACAATAAGAAACTAAAACATATATGTAAACTAATGTTGAGCCAGGACCTGGAGCTAAGCGCACAAGGACACTTACCCAACCTCTGCACCTCCCCTACCTCCAACCGCCTATTATGTGGGCACCAGAAACACAAGTTCTCCAACAACTCTGAGGGCCCCGTCCACAAGTGTACTCTGCCGGCTGCTAACGTAGGTCTCTGGGTGGTAGGACTCCGTCCACACACGGCGCAGCAGCCTAGACCCATGAGTGCTGCATGTTGCCCATCATGCTGGCCACCCAGTGGGGACAACCGTGAGACTCTGCTCCCCTTGGGCTGCGTCCCAGGAGCCCCACAGGAGGGCTCAGAAGCTGCTCAGTCCCTGCAGGTGCTGCCCCGCCGCCGCCTTAAGGCTGGCGTAACAATATCTTGCAGCACACACGTGGCCATCTGGGGCGTCTCAGTGGACTGGTGACAACCACTGGGAGTCTCTGACTTCCGTGGCCATCGTTACCAAGTCTGGTACCGAGCAATACACCATGGTTTCTCCACTTCCGGTTTCTCAGCAGAGCTGGGAATGAGCTTCAGGCAATGATCAACTGGCAGGTAACAGAGCTGGTGGTGCGATGTGCATTTGCACGTGAATCTCGCACCATCCACAATACTCAGCAGAAAGAGATCAGGGCCTTATCCTTTGACTTAAGAGTGCTGTTTATTTCAGTAAAAGGAATGAATTTATACCTGACCTATGTAAGGAGCCCTGACTTAAGTGGTATAGTATTTCCCTTGTATTCCAGGGGTCTTTGGGTGCCTTTTTACGGAGCGCTGCTTTGGTTTGACCCTTAATCTGATTCTGATAAATCTCACTTCTTACAGCACGTGTGGGTGTGGGTGTGGGTGTGGGTGTGTGCGCACACGCAGGTGCGTGTTCTCTCTTGGGGTGCACGAGCTAACGCAGACCTTCCAAAGTGTCCCCGGTCAGCCCAGGCCGACACTGACACAGCTGTGCCAGCTGCACACATCTGTACTGACGCATCAGGGCTCCGTCTTGACTGGCTGGAGCCAGTGCTGCCAGCTGTTAAGCAGTTTTACTATGACCCTTGCTGTGCCATTTGCTTGAGCATTTGGTTGTAACACTAGGGAACTAATTTTTCAAGGGCTGTGACATGAGCATTAAGAAAGGAGAGATGACCAATGAAAATTTGTTATGGATTTGAATATATCTGCGAGAATATATTAGATATACCAAGTCACATTCATAATAACTCCCTAAAGAGGTGTTTACAAACCTTCAGACCTCTTTCTCCTTCTGAGAATCAGCAATTTCTGTATCCCAGCGCCAGTCTTCTGTGGTCCTCCCGAAACTTGTTTAAGTCAATCCTCTGTAAGCTATAAAATGGCTGCTATTTATGCCCTTTTCCCCCATAGAGGATAAGGAAGGGGCCAGGAAGGCGTGTTGAGCAGGACACAGTGGCCCCTCTACTGTCTTTCTCAGATGTGTCACTCTCCTCACCGCACTTCTATGTGAACATTTCCAAAGCCCTTGTGAACGATCTGTGCAGTTACCCATTAACAACTGGGCCCGGACGTCCTTCCCTGTGGCGTGCGTGATCAGTCTGACGGGACACAGTGACGAGGACCAGCGCTGGTGCAGCCCGCGAGCTTCCCACTCTGCTTCAGTGCTGGAGTGAGTGTGGCCCACACTGTCCTCGTGCTGGGAGTCTGAGCAAAGCGAACAATTCCACTCTTCCTTCCAACGCTAGCTTGAATTACACCACACAAAGGATGCTTGAGTGCTCTGAACCGATCTCTGTTTTATCCTGGGTCCCTTTCATTGCCTGATGGGAACAGACCAACTCACAAGGAGGGCACTGATTTGACAGCAAAGGAATAAACCTCTCTTCAGTTTCTGTAACTGGCGGGGGCAACATCTTCAGTCCTAAACCTGAGACTATATCATTGTCATGAGCACGCTACAAAGGCGCACACACGAGTTGGGTCTTTCCACAGTGTCAGCTTTATTCAATCACAAAGCAAAGTTAAATCACAGTTACAAAGCAGGTTCAGGATTCCAAACTCATGGACAAGTCACCATGTGACTAAACTTGGCTTCTTACATAGCACACAGAGCAGGACAGAAGACAAGCCACACAACAAACAAGACAACAGAAGGTGCAGGACGTGAAGGAACCAAACACAAAGTCAGTCTGTGGGCGCACAGTTGAGATAAGACCTCCCCGTCTGGTCGGGGTCAGCTCTCTACACTGACAGCTTTTTCTGTTCCAGCAGCAAAGGATCTCGGTTCTGTTCAGAGATCCAACAGACAGAACCTTCAGGGGCAGTTGCCTTTTTGAAGTGGTTGGATGTAGATGGGTCAGGTCTGAAGAGTTTTGAGTGTTTGCTGCCAAAATCTTTCCCTTTAAAAGGGATTTCATCAGTTTTGGGCTTCTGCAGACCTCCTCTGGTTCTGCTCGTTATCAGTTCTGGGGGGTCGGCTGACGGTCCCGGCGATATCTCCTAGCGGCGGAACCTTAAGGGCTCGCGTCATTGCTTGACAGGCTCCCGCTTGACATGAGAGACTCCACTTTGCTCTCTACAATCATCCTGCCTTCCTATCAGCCTGCTTCCTAACTCTTGGAAATAACAAGAGTGGAAACACCAAAGAGTGAAAAAGCTTTTAGTTTGTAGTCTTCACCATCCTCTCATGAAAGAGAAAGCATAAATAAAACACCTAGCAAATACATTTGACCCTTGAACAACACGGGTTTGAACTGCACGGGTCCACTTACACAAAGTTTTTATTTTAAAAAGGACAGTACGGTACTGTAAATGTATCTCTTCCTTATGATTTTCTTTTTTCTTTTTTTTAAGATCTTATTTATTTGACAGAGAGAGAGAGAGCACAAGCAGGGGGAGCAGCAGAAGGAGAGGGAGAAACAGACTCCTCACTGAGCAGGGAACCCAAGGTGGGACTCGATCCCAAGACGCTGAGATCATGCCTGAGCTGAAAGCAGACGCTTAACTGACTGAGCCACCCAGGTGCCCCATCTCCCTTATGATTTTCTTAATAACATTTTCTTTTCTCTAGCTCACTCTATTGTATGAATATAGTCTATGATACCTGTAACATAAAAAATACGCGTTAGTCAACTGTTTATGTTATGGGTAAGACTTCCAGTCAACATTAGGCTGTAAGTTTTGGGGGAGTCAAAAATTATACATGGATTTTCAACTTTGCAGGGGTTGGTGCCCTTAACCCCATCGTTGTTCAAGGGCCAACTGTACTGCATTAACAAAAAGGTGACATTAGCTTATCTTATGGAAAGATAAAAATCCCAGGCTGATCAAGAAGAACTAATGAGAACATACGTGGACTTGGCCCAAGGGCTAATTTAAAGGGGACCAAATCCATACAGATGATAAATTACAGCTATGTGCCATTTTAGGAAGAAAAATCATTCAACCAATACTTCACTGGGTCTACACGTGGTACAGTATTGGTTCTATTAGTCACTAGATATACATGGCAACTTTTAAAAAAAACATAAATTAGGGTGCTGTTTCCTGTCTTTTTTTTTAAAGTGCAGGCTTGAAACACTAGCATATACCAAGAATTCTATTTTTTTCTAGTTCATCTGCCTTAAACTGAGCAACTAGGACTAGGCTATTGGTAATGGCTGATGAGTAGTCTGAAGAGAAAGGCAGCGCTTACCCAGGTAATTTATCTCATCAAGTCACGGGCTGAGTCCTATAGAAATGTGACCCATTATTTTATAGGCATAGCACACGTTTTGCACTGAAAATAAATCTGTATTGCAAATCAAGCATCAACACTAACTATATTATAATTTACAGGAAATGATACACAATTTTGAAGCATGATTTGAAATAAATACAAATACTTACTTTAAATAGATACAAATACTGTTTGTACTTAAAGTAAATGATAGAGGCATCCATCTTGGCAAGGAGGAGTATTTTATCACCGATATTGTTTAGAATTACTGGAACAGGTGCTAATAAAAAGCAAACTGGATTCTAGTCAGTTTTATTATTAAAATAAAGTTATTATTATTATTATTAAACTTCTCTTTTAATTATTATTAAACTTGTCTTTTGCTTATCTCTGGGGCAGACTGTTCTCCACCCTTTGGTAGTAACTGCCTCAAATCCTTTTTTAAAATGAGGCAAATATAAATGAAAGAACGCAAGCCTACCTAGAAACTAAATCTACCTAAAAGATATATTTAGAAACCTCAGAATACCAGTGCCTGCAGGAAATATTAAAACCATCCTAATAAATCTATAACCCATTACTGCGTGATCTTCCTTCCATTTCTCTATTTTGCTTTAGGAAGACGTAGTTGGCTCACCTCCCAATCAAGAGTGAACAGCCCCACTTCCTTAGAATTTTGGCACAGCCTCACGGCAGACATTACAATGCAGGCTGTGCCCGAACTTATATCACACTTGGGAGACCGCTCCAGCCCTGCCCCCAGCAGATGCTATGAGGGCAAACTCCCACGTCTTTTATTTTTTTGTTGGTTTTTTTTTTTTTAAATACAAATATATTTTATTTGAAATAAACAAAAATGCTTACACAGCTCAACAGGTCACTTGGAAACAAACTTGCTTGACTGTATTACTGAGCAAAAACAAAGCTGAAGCACAAACACCCTTCTTTTTTGACATTTATTTGGAGATACGTAGGAAGACACTACTTGGTTTTTTAAAAACTGACCTTCCCGGGCGCCTGGGTGGCTCAGTTGGTTAAGCGACTGCCTTCGGCTCAGGTCATGATCCCGGAGTCCCGGGATCGGGTCCCGCATCGGGCTCCCTGCTCAGCAGGGAGTCTGCTTCTCCCTCTGACCCTCACCCCTCTCATGCTCTCTCTCTCATTCTCTCTCTCAAATAAATAAATAAAATCTTTAATAAATAAATAAATAAAAACTGACCTTCCCTTAAGGCCTGGTCATAGAAGTGTAAACCAGGTAAATGAATCCACCATTACCAGCTGTCATATCATATCTGTGTCACCTGTGTATTCTGAGATCAGAATATATACCTGGGAAAGGTTGCTATATCACAGTTACATTTTCTTGGCAGGCAGGACTGAGGAAGAGTAATTTGGAACAAGTTTTACATCCTATTTAAAACAAATCACTAGTATTCCCTTAAATAACAGGTTACAATAGAAAGATACTGCCTGGAACGTGACCTTTTCACTTTGGTTCATTTTTAGTTTTTATTTGTGATTTACATAGTTGTTTGATTCATCTGCTTATAGTACAATCCTGCCACAAAGTATTAAAGCACAAGATACCTATTATTCCTTCAACATCTGCATTTTCAAGTTTTATACTCTACTACATCCCTAGTATGTCAGCAGTTCTTGAATAATAAAAAATAATAATAAATGGGTAAAACCCTTCTAAAAATGCAGATGTCTGTAACTATAATGGTACTAGATGGGAAGGAGACAATGAGGGAAGAGAAAAAAAAGCAAACACATTCATGTGCAGGGAATGTGGTTCAAGTCTTTGGATTTAAAAACAACTTCCCCAGAGAAGCTGGCTATAATGGAATTTCCAGAAAACTTCCTTTGCCCCCACAAATGGACCTGAAAAGCCCAATCCAAACTTTTGAAAACTACAGTTATGAGATGCTATAAATGATGATCAAAGCAGTTGGAGGGAGAAGGATGAATGCGTCTTCCACTCAGCTAGTTTGTAGCATAGCCTCTTTAGCTGTTGGTGGATCAGTAAAAACCACTGACGTACCAGAAGTGCTTTGAAGGACAGGGGTAGAAAAGTACTGAGCATATTACCTGTCTATATCAGTAACAGGGCTTCATGGCTAGGAAAATTTTCTAAACAGTAAAATGACTCCAGGATAGATCTCTCTCTCTCTCCATCATTAAATGTGGCAGAATTAAAAAAAAAAATTTACAAGTAGATATAGTGAAAACAGAAAATTACAAGGCAGAGAACACAAAAGAATCAAGACGACGCTATAGGTTCAACAGTATTCCACGAGGCTAGAAAACCTGTTAGCTCTGAAAGCCCTAGCAAAATATCACCCTTGTTTATACATCACTTATCACATGACCACATGTTGAATCCTTTCTTTCCACATACTGAAGAATCCTACATTCAGCCTTTAAGCATTCTGCATTTCTTCGCCAATCTTGTAGCTGAGTATCTTGTTCCAGTCGATCTTGGTGCGGGTAACCGGAAGCTGCCGGCACAAGGCCTTGAATGTGGTGTCTGACATTGTTTGATAGTTTTCACTAATTGCTGTCTGATATTCATCTTCTGCATGCTCTATGATTTTAATAAACTCCTTGGCAGTTTGGACTTCATTCGAAACAGTTACTGAATCCTGTACATCTTTATGACCAACCAACTGAACATTGCCATCTTCATAATAGTGAACCTGAATCTTAAGTACTCCAACCACCTGGGCTGTAGGTGGTGTGATGGTGAACTTCCACTCTGATCTCCAACGACCATTCCAGACGTTTTTAGGCTGAAACTGGTGGCTTTCAATACATGCGATAATGGTCTGTTGCCCATCTATAGTTTTAGCATAAACAGTACAGAAGCTGTTCGAATAATGATCTTTCACATAGGCCCTTAGAGCACTGTCACAGGATTTTCTCCAAGACTTCAGACCTCCATCTACGTCCTCTGGCTGGGGGTCACTTGCTTCTTTCCGTAAGTGATCAAACTTAAAAGAAATTTTGTTTCTTGGATCTAAAAATCTGCTATTCCCCAGATCACCACGTTCTGTAATTCAGGCCTGATCCTCATGTCCTTCTATCTTCACAGGTGTGAACTGATCCATGTTATACGGGGCAAATGCATGTGCTGCCCCTTCCCTGAGGAGATTGTCATTATTAAGTAGTAGCTGGACATCATTGAACACTTCATTAAATTCCCCTGGGGGTGCATGAGTGATGAATTTAGCAGCTATGTGTACCTTCTCCTCATCCGACACCCGTTCCTCGAAGTCAGCCACCTTGGGCTGCTCTGGCCCAACCCCGCCAAACTCCCACATTTTTAACCCGAACGAAGATAATAAGAGTCTTTTTAAACTCTTCACCTTTATCAAGGATGGCAAATTCAAATGTGTAAGGCCAGGCCAGTAATGCAAGTAAGTAAAACAATCAGGGGCTGTTGGCACCACACAAACTTGATACGTGAAAGGGTGTGCATTCCAAAAAGTTCATAATCACGGGGCAGCTGGGTGGCTCAGTTGGCTAAGCATCGGGCTATTGGTTTCAGCTGGAGTCATGATCTTGGGGTCATGGGATCAAGGCCCAGATGAGATCCCTGGCTCAGCAGGGAGTATGCTTCTCTACCTCTCCCCCTTACACTCCACTCATGCACACACGCTCGCTCTCGCTCTCGCTCTCGCTCTCGCTCTCTCTCAAATAAATAAATAGATCTTTCAAAGAAAAGTTCTTGATCTCAAGGATACAGTGGTGGTGCTGGTGCTGGTAGTGATGGTGTGTTGTGTTTCAGTATGTTTTGGAGGGTTGGTTTTTGTTTAGTTGGATTTTGTTTTGATCTGTTTTGTTTCACTGTTTTGTTTTTGGCTTTTGCTTGTTTGGGAGATTGAGTTTTGCCTGCTTTATTTTATTTCTGCATTGAAAGAAGTAATTTTCTTAATGGGGGTGGGGCATTCTAGTAAAATTAGAAGATATATTTAGAAATTTCAGGAGACCCCTGCATATAAGAATATTTAAACATTTATTTAGATTTATTTAAACCTTTCTAAGAACATCATTGTTCTAGCATTTTCTTAATGATATTCATTAAGAGAAAAAGATCCCACAATATCCTGAAGTAGAACATTCTAATCAAGAAAAAATGAGACTCTGAGACAATGCTTGTTTATTCTATATTTACTTTACTCACAGTTTTTATTTCCACCTGGCCTCAAAGATATTTGGGAAAGTGTTTTATAATGTCTGTTACTGGTTGGAGTTTCTGTTTTACTAATTTTTAGTCTTTGTAAAATGTACTTCCTTTAAGATTTATTTTAGATGATTTTAATAATATTATGGTTTCTTGAAAAGAATATATATATATATATATCAGAGTAACCCCTGTTAGTGATGCTGTTTATCTTTCTACATTATTTATAACATAATTTGCTTTGCATATTTTGAAGCAATATTATTTGGTTCATAAGAGTTCATGACAGGGCGCCTGGGTGGCTCAGTTGGTTAAGCGACTGCCTTCGGCTCAGGTCATGATCCTGGAGTCCCCGGATCGAGTCCCGCATCAGGCTCCCTGCTCGGCGGGGAGTCTGCTTCTCCCTCTGACCTCCTCCCTCTCATGCTCTCTGTCTCTCATTCTCTCTCTCTCAAATAAATAAATAAAATCTTTAAAAAAAAAAGAGTTCATGACAGTTATATATTTTTGACAATAATTTGTTTTATTAACATAAAAGGCCCATAATCTTATTTAGTCTCATTTAATTGGCTCTTTAAATTCTATCCTATTATATTTACAAGATCACCTGCTTTTAATTTGTTCAATTATCTGATATCTCTACACATCCTTTTACATTTAAACATTTGCTTCACTTTGTTTTAGGTCTACTGTTTTTCGATAGCATAAGGTTGGATTCTGTTTTCTGACTAAGTATGAAACTCTACTTCTTTTAATGAGGATATTTTATCCCATTTATATTTATCATTGCAACTGAGCTGGTTGTGCTTATTTTTTTTTTTTTCTTTTTTTTTTTTTTTTGGTTGTGCTTTTTTTTATCACAGTATTCTATGCTTTCTTGGTGCTGATTTAGTTTTACGTCTTTTACTATCTTGATTCTTCTTTTCCATTCTATGTTCAGATGGTTTTGATTTACATGCTCCAGAGTTCCGGAAATTAGTTTGTTTTTTATTGCACTAAATAACCTAATACCTCTGTAAATAATTCTTTCGCCTATATTTCTCTGTCAGAACCAAGAGAATACTGTATTTTTTTTCAGTTGCCTCTATTTGAGATAAGAAATGAAGCACATTGCGCATTCCTTCTTCCATTCTTTCAGGTCTTTTTATTAATATCATATGGACTTTAAAAATCCAGATTACTGTTAATTTCATATTACATATTCCCTTTAAAAAAAGACTGTGGGACACTTTAAATCAGCTTTTTTTTTTTCACCTCAATCCTGCTTTTGCTGCCTTCAATGTAATTGTGAATGCTGCAAAGGCATCCCAGCTGTGAGCAATCCTCTCTCGACTCATCGAGCTGCCTTTTCATCTTACTCAGCTGCCTTTTCCCTGCAGCTCTTTTTCACTTCTGGCTTGCTCTCCTGATTCATAGAGGTCAAGTCCTCTTGAACTATTTCAGGAATGTCAAGAAGCCTTATGGAATTTTCTTCCGAGTTCTGTGGGAGATGATTCTTTTTTTTTTTTTAAAGATTTTATTTATTTATTTATTTATTAGAGAGCGAGCGAGAGAGAAACAGCATGAGAGAGGAGAGGGTCAGAGGGAGAAGCAGGCTCCCCGCTGAGCCGGGAGCCCGATATGGGACTCGATCCCAGGACCCTGGGATCATGACCTGAGCCGAAGGCAGTCGCTTAACCAACTGAGCCACCCAGGCGCCCCTGTGGGAGATGATTCTTAACGGTATGCCCTTCCTCCGAGTTGTCCAGGTCATATATCCTTTCCTTGGCTCCACACGATTTTTTTTCATGTGCTCCATGTCATTGTTCTCTCTTCCTTGAGTGAAACATCTATCTAGCCTTAGAGTTTGTTAATGGACAGTGCGATATGCCAAGCTCCCAGGCTAATTCTTGGTTTTGTATGGGTTTTCATCTAATGATCACTGATTTGTTGCGCGGGTATCTACTTCATACCTCTTCTTCCTTGTTCTCTCATACCTGAGCCAATGGAGTACACGAGAGACTGGAATTCCCAAAATGCACTTCCTGTCTCTGCTCCTAAACTAGTGCTTTATTTGCACACACACACACTTCATGTTCAGATAATTGTTGAGATTTTCAGGCTCTGCCTAGATATACAAAGTTGGGAAAGGAGACACCTGGGGAAAAATACATACTCTTCCAGCCTCAAAGAGGGCGACATAAAAAGTATAACTGATCATTTTCAAGTTATATAGGACCTAAGTTCATATAGAGAGAGGATGAAGGGTGGTGGGATATGTAATATCTCTTGACGTTTTTTTAAGACAGTCTGCTTTGGAAACAACTCTAAAGCTTGAGTAGTTTTTCCTAGTCAAATCCCATCTGCTTTATGATTATTGTCAGTCCCCCCCAGATTCTGTTACCAGGTTGTCTAGTTTGGGTTGGGGGCATAAACGGTCATATTATACTGGGTATTTGTGAATATTTTAGTAAGAAATAACGTATAAGTCTCTTTAAGTATTTACTGGCTTCCCCCCAAACACAGCCCCTGAAAGGTTATAGGGTATCCTTTCAATATCAAGATCCAAGGTTCTCCACACACACACACACACACACACACACACCACATGCACACACACACACACACACACTATTCCTGCCAAGCTGTTCAAGATTCCCTTCCATCTAATTTTGATGTCAATGATGCAAAAAAATCTCTGGAAATCCATCAAAGAAGCTTCTGCCAAAAAAATCTCGGGAAGCCACTAAAAGAAGTTTCTGCCATCAGGTGCTTAGATCTACTCATATATCACAGCGGCCATCCATATGTTGGGAAGTTCACAGGGTGACACCTAACTTTCAAACTCAGATCCTAAGTCCACCAGCCAAGGAAATACAAGTGCTTAAGCTTGCCTCTATGTTCCATCCTGTTCCCTCCTTCCACCCAAGAAATGGATGCTGGCAGATGGTCATTCCCACAGGCAAAATCATGGTCTTGTTGTATTAAAAACTCATCCCTATGCCCCCCTTGAGGATAGTAGGCTGCCACCAAATGCTGTATGCTCCAGAACATGACACCATATGGTTGCCACCATAGCCAGAGGCTTAGTAAATGTTGCTAAATTGCAGACAATTCAAAGACACGCCTCTGTTTGCTGCTGAGACCTCAGTCTTGCCAAAAATCACTGCTTGCCCCCAAAAGCCCGGAGAAAAGATGGCAAGTTCAGGGGAGGAGTGCAACTGCGTTACTTGCACTTCCAAATGCCAAAGGGAAAGGGTGACTGAGGAGCCAGGCAGAGTCAAACCCTCCCCCACAACACATCAGCCGTGGAGGTCCCAATAACCTTGAGGTCCAAGCAGTCTCGGGAGCAAAGCAGGGAAAAAACCAGACTTGAAAGCTCCAGAGCAGACCCAACCTCAACACCTTCCCTGGAACCAATCTGATGTCTCACTAGCACTTCACTCAAGGGTGTGCAGTCAGTGGCCCAGGCTCGGGGACAGCAAGCCCTGTGCAGCTCCTCTGGCCCCTGCTCCTCCTGCCCCCCCCCTCAAGCAGCAGGCAGTAACCCGGCCTTGCCCAAGTACCCTCCGCCATAGACTCAATTCACTTTGTCCTCCTTCCTTCCTTGCCTTTATTTTATTTAAAAAAAAAAAAATTGTTTGGAAAGAGACATCAAGCTGTTTGGCCAGCTGAGCAATCTGAGTTTCTGCAGATTTTTAAATACTGCTAATAAAACAGACCCCAAAGAATTACAGCCACCATTATGAGAGGCATGATTAAACTGTCTGGGCATGATTTGATTCCTTATTATACAAGAGCATGAGAAAAAAAAGATGAAACCATCATCTGTATCACCCCTGGGGAGAAAAAGCACCTTTCCCGGCACACTGAAGACCACACCTCCGCTCACAGAGAAATTAAAAGCCGTTCATGGTCGTTAACAATCAATGAGCTGGCCACTATCAGAGCATTTGGGGAGGGGTTGATAATTGTGCCTGAGAAGATGGTAATTTACATGAATGTGGACTGTGAAGCTAAAAATGAAGCTTTACTGATGAGCCGCCTGGTGCCTGAGGACTTCGCGAGAGAGTACTTGGTACACAGTGGTTCGTGCAGGGATGTCCAGTGTCCCTATGGCTCCACCATCAGTTGCTGGGGTGTTGCAATTCTCTCTTCTGATGAGCTTACTTGACTTGAAATTTGGAAATTTCAACAAATCCTGGGTCCTCCCAAGGGAGGGTGTCCCCATTATCCACTACAAGTTAGGGCAGAAAACTGACTTGCTTATTTGGAAGTTTTTACTATTCGTTCCTGGCTTACCCCCACTCCACACCTCCAACACTCATGACCCACCGGCCTGCCTCTTTCTCTCTGCCTCCCCCTCTCATTCGCTTTGTCTTCAGACATATATGATACCGGCACACTGGGAGTAGGTGAAATTTTATATGAAAGGAATTCGAGCACTTGAAATTTAGAGAGCATTCTGGTTTGGGTTGGTCGGTAAGAGGTTTTAATTATTCTGATTTTATTAGTAATTTATTTCTAATTCCTTAGCCATCCATGGCACACAGATTTAAGAAGACATAAAGGGGGACGCCTGGGTGGCTCAGTCGGTTAGGCATCTGCCTTCAGCTCAGGTCATGATCCCGGCGTCCTGGGATCGAGCCCCACCTTGGGCTCCCTGCTCCACTGGGAGCCTGCTTCTCCCTCTCCCTCTGCTGCTCCCCCTGCTTGTGCTCTCTCTCTCTCCCTCTCTGTTAACTAAATAAATATCTTTAAAAAAAAAAAAAAAAGAAGGCATAAAGACTGAATGTACACTGACTCCATTAAAACTGAAACTAAGCCTGCTTTCGTAATGCAGGAGAAAAAGCCTTGTACTCGGAGTCAACAGACCTAGAGTGTGCTCCTTGGTCTGTCACTATACATTTCTGTGGTCCTGGAGGAGTCATTTTCACTTCCTGGGCACTGCTTTTCTCATCAATGACACTTACTTAACCTTTGGGGTCAAGGACACCTCTGATGAAGGACACCTTCTCCTTGATGAAGCTATAGACCCTCTTTCCAGAGAAATGCACAGGAACACAGAATTTTGCCCACTATTTCAAGGTTCCCCATAAAAGCTCCCCACAAAAGCCTACCTAGGGCTCCATGTGTGTAAGCAAACCACAGGTCAGGAGCCCCCAGACAAGAGCACCTCGACAGCCGCTCCGAGCTCCAAGTTGCCACAACTTGGAAAGCCTGGGAGCAGCAGATAATGCTGAAGAATTTACTTTAGGAGAAAGAGGGGAAGGAAGAAGAGAAGGAAAAGTAAAGGAAAAAAGAATGAGGAGGAAAATGAAGTACTCTTTCCACTAACTTGAAAAACACTTACAAATTGAGTCTGAAAATGAACACTTAACTGAATTAAATGCAATATAATTAAATTTCATGTTATAAAGGAAAATGTGATATAACATTTTAACTCATTTAAAAGTTATATCCTCTGGAGAACAATAAAATGATTCATATTAAATAAGATAAAGAAAGGAAAATGGAAGCAAAAAAACATTTACTGTAACTAAATGATGATCTCAAAATAGGATTTAAATACTTGGAATTGTATGATAATCAAATTAATCTTTACTTTTTTTTAATCATCTGGTTTCTGGGACTTGATTCTTAAATCTTCTGGGAAGATAAGCCTTGTCTACAGATGGTTTTATTTCTACAAAAACACATCACTACCTCCATTTTTGAAAATGCAATTTTAACAACTCCATATAGGTATTCAATCTAAAAGATGTAATTACCTTTAGATGAATGTCTTGAGCCAAGCCCCAAGCAGAATGTAGCCTCTTACAAATATGATGTGAACACTGAGCAGGAGAAGCCATGAACTCAACAGAGAGCACACTGGGCTCCAGTTGTGGAGATGGGGCACCAAGCGAGTCCCCTGCCATGTCTGGACCTCCATTCTTTCTTCTGCAAAACAAAGGTGTTGAGCCCGATTAATTCTAGGCTCCCCTCCTACACTGCTTTGACATCGAGTCTCTCTTTATGATAACCCCCAAGTCACTGTCCTAAATTAACAAAAGGGGCCAGAAGTGGTTTCCTTCTAAACAGGTACTTATGCATCTGTGGCTCTAAAGGTCCAAATTGAGCAGGGTAAGTAGAGGTAAAACAGAATCTAACCTTAGGACAGTTCCCCGATCAGGCTGTTTAACTGCTGTAGATTTCCCCAGAGAGTAGAGAAGAAGCAAAGAGGAAAGGTCTACGTTCATCCTTGAATATCATCAACTCGTAACTCTTACTTACTAATTTGCCCTTCACATCCTGCTAGAAGAAAATAAGTCCAATAGTTTCCCACCTCTAAGAACTTGTAACCTAAAGTGGGCAACAGCAAACTAAGCAAACATAAATATAGCTACTTTAACAGGACTGGTAGCAGAGGTTGTACACAGAGAGGGGCCAGACTGGTGAGGGGAGTGTGAAGCAATAGGGAGTGGTGGAGACTGTGGAAACCAAAGCACTGAGTTCGCAAAGTAGATGCAGTTGCAGGTGAAAACTGATGCACAGGCCACATCCAGTTTGAAACTCCGACTTGGAGTCTCAGGGAAGCACTTATTGATATTATCCAGCTGGTTAAAAGCAGAACAAGGATTCAAATGCAGTCCTTTTACTGCTCAGACCAGTTTCCTCCACAACACCACATTTCCTGCTGTCACAGGAAGTCAGAGCAAATTCCCTTCATCACAGATGTTGGTTCATCCTCTCCCTTCATCCCCACTGCTGCCCCTCAGACCATGCTGCACACCATCAGCACACCCTTCCTCCAAAACACCACTCTGATAAATGTGCCCCCCCCCCAACGCCGCTGAAACCCAATCACGCTGCATCACACCCGGCGAGGTAGACCCTTGGTCTTCACCTAGCCTCATCATTCACACTTTAACCCCTTCTTTGCCACATTTTGCCCTTCTGGAAAGTTCTCCCCTTCCATTACCCAAATTCTTTTCAAACAAATCATGAATCGATACCACTCTCAGTTCTTCACTCTACGATGAGGAACACAGAAAGGGCTTTCTCAAACCCCTCCCTCCTGCTATTTCACCTGGGATGACACTAGTCTTGAGGAGCATCTTCCTTTCAGAAGCCTGGAGTTCCTACATTTCCCTAAAGGGTGCAGGGACACAATAGCCAGGGAATCCAAGACAGGGCTAGGTGCTCAGCTACAGAGGGCCTTTGTTCACAAACAGGGAAAAGGTGCTCATGTAAGGCAGGACCACGTTTCTCTGACTCCTAGACCAATGCTCCCTGAAGGACTGTGAGAGCTGCCTATTGTTCCTAGAAAGAAAAAAAGCATATAACCTGGTTGATGGATGGCGTGCCCTCTTATCATCCAAATCTGGCACCTTCTTTGTGGGTGCAGAGGGAAAGGGCTAGGAAGAGAACCTGGGGATGCCAAAAGAGAAGGAGCACCTGGTGCCATTTTTAAAATACCACTGAAGCATGTTTGATATGTTTCACGCTTTAACATCCAGAACATCGCGTAGCTGTTAACTCTCAAGGTTTATTCTCCTTCTTACTACTTATATTTTATGCTACTTAATTTCTCTAATTTTCAGGCTGGCTCAGGTGCAATAATGAAATTCTAGGTCAAGGATAATTTTTACACATGATTAACAAGCTGGAAGAACAGTGTCTTTCCAAAAAATGAATTATTCACCTGAAGTAATTAGCCAGTGGTTTCTAGTGTCTAAATATTCTCATTACAACCTATCTCCTCCTGCCAAAATGGTACTTGCTCTGGAATTTGGACCTTCATGTGGGCACCTTCCCCATTTGTGGGTTTTGGAACGAGAAGAGGAGCTGCGGCTTTTCATCTGCCATGAATGAGACTCAGTCACAGGAGTGAGGCTTTCATCAGCGAGCCTTGCTGGAAACCTTTCTGTGTGAGCATGAGCCTGCCAGACATTCATATCAAAAATCCACAGGCTTTATTTAACTCTCCCTGGAAGGAGGTATAAAGGTTACAAAATAATGAGGAAGAGCTCTGTTGAGCAGGGACCCAAGAGTCACAACCTCTTTGTTAAAACTGACAAAAGAGGTGGGAGATAAACTCTACGAGGAACGGAATCAGGGTGATTTAACCTGCCGAAGGGGAAGCTGGAAGGGAACAAAATCACAGGATTCATACATATGAAGAGCTAGTATAATAGGGGATGCTGAGCAGCTGTTCCGGATTCCTTGGAGGGAAGGTAAGAAATGGGCTTTAATAGCAACAAAAGGGTTTGCAGGCATTTGAGTATGCTGGAGAGAAGAGACATTAAGAGAGAAAATCTGAGTTCTAATCCCTGCTCCTCCCTTAGCCAGCTGACTAGCCTGGGGAGCCCTGTTTTCTGGGAAATGGGAATGGGATCGCCACCACCCCATGTAACGCCACGGGAGTAACATTAGAGTAAAAAAGAATGTGAAGCACAAAAGTGCACTGAGAAAGTAAAGAGCTTCAGCACAAGGTCAGGAATTATTATCCCAGTTTTGGCAAACCACAGTGAGCGGTTGCTGGTCATTTTCAACAGCAGTGCCCTGATTTACCTGGTAACCTCATGGGGTAGAACGTCTTCGGCTCTGCACATGCATTTACTTCTCAAAAACAAAACAGACTGTGTGTGTATGTGTTGTGTTTATAGAGGTGTATTTGTAGATACAAAGGATCCTGATAATGTCACTTTTCAAACTCTCTGGCGGAGGCTAGTTTAGGCCTACAATCATAGTAACACCATAAGAAACACTGAAGTGTATGAGGGTTACCTTGGTGTGTAGGTCTTATTAATAAAGAGTGATGTCCAGAACTCTCTCACAAGGGAGCTTTCCCAGTCCTTGCTAAAACCACCAAAACATAATATCCCAGCAGCTGATATTATTTTATATTTGGAAAACCCAAAAGATCCCATGGCAAAGCTATTATATGTAAGAATAAAATAGCAGATTATAAAATCAATGCACCAAAATTAGTAGGCTTTATATATACAAAGAGAACCAGTTAGAATGGGAGAGAATGCCCCATTTATGATATCAAAACACGTTAAGTGCAAACTTAATAAGAAATGCCAAAAATCTGTATGGGGGAAACTACAAAGCATTCCTTTACGTCCCAAAAGTCGACTTGAAAAAGTACAGAAATATAGCACGTTTTGGCATATCAGTTATCATGAAGGCAATATATAAATTTAACACAATTCCAACATAAAATGTCATTGGAATTTTTGTCTGGCACAAAATAACTGTACTACAAAGTTCATCTGGAAGAAGAACAAACAATAATAGCCAGGGGGAGAAAACCTAAAAAAAGAAAAGCAATGTGAGGAGGACAGGGAACTGGCTTATATAAAATAAAACCTCTATAAGTTAAAAAACAGTATGGCATTGGCCCATGACTAGAGAAACCAGTGGAACAGAATAGAAAATCCAGACCTAGGCCTAACTGCACGTGGAAATTTCATACACAATAAAGGAAGCATCTCAAGTCAGAGAGGAAAAATTCATGCTAACAGTGTGACTGTCTAGCTATATGAAAAAGATAAAATTGGCTCCATTTTTTACACTACACACTATATTAAAATCCAAATGGATTAGAGATTTACAGGTAAAACAGAAACCTATATAAATACCTTAAGAAAACATATGTAAATTGCTCTGGAATTAGAGAGAGGGGCAATTTTTCTCGCTATGGCTCAAATCCATAGAAAAGGTTAATAAATTTGATGACATAATAACCAAAAAGTTTTATAGCAGCCAAAACACCATGAACAAAGTAAAATACCAAAAGATGAACTGGGCAAAACGATTATTGCTAAGATCACAAAATAATTGGTGATTAACATAACAATAAAAAAGTTTTTTAAAAAATACCACAAAATAATATCTCTAAGAAAGAAAGAACTTCTAAGAACACAAGAATAAGATCCAACAACCCTGTGAGAAAAGCAGGCAAGCCAGTGCCAGTGAAAATGTCAGAGGAGGAAACTGCAGGAGCGCACTCCTCCACGAGAGCAACTAAAACACTGGCCAAAAAATGTCAGAATCAACTTTTTCTAGAACTCTGGAAATGAACCAATAGCTGGCTACAACTTTGGGGGCACTCAATCAACAAAAAGGGCTGAATCGCAGTACGCACAGTGAGCCCTGGGGCATTTTCACTTCCCCAAGTCCCATGGCCTGTCCTCGGTGTAACAGCCGCCTTGCAAGTCATAGCCCACAGCCCCAGTACCCATGCTGGTACTAGAGAGCAGAGCCATCCTCATTTGCAGAGAACTGTCCTTGGTGATCTACCCGGTGCCTCTAGGGAAGGTCTGCTCAAAGGGCATGTGTTTCGTTTTGTGTCCTTTTTTTAAGATTTTAGTTATTTATTTGAGAGAGTACGGGTGAGGGCGGAGGGGAGAGGGATAGAGGGAGAGGGAGAAGCAGACTCCCCGCGGAGCAGGCAGCCCAACACGGGGCTCGATCCCAGGACCTCGAGACCATGACCTGAGCCGAAGGCAGACGCCCAACCGACTGAGCCACCCAGGCGCCCCTCAAAGGGCACATTTTATCTCCCCTAACTGGAACACACCCAACACTACAACCACTACCCAAGGGGCATTTGTCAAAAACATTTACAATGTTGTAAAAACATTTACAATTTACAACTGGAACAATAGATTAAAAAGCATAGAGGAGGGGCGCCTGGCTGGTTCAGTCAGAAGAGCATGCGACTCTTGATCTTGTGGTCATGAGTTCGAACCCCATGTTGGAGGTAGAGATTATTTAAATAAATAAAAACTTCTTAAAAATTTTTAAAAAATAGGGGCGCCTGGGTGGCTCAGTCGGTTAAGCAGCTGTCATCTGCTCAGGTCATAATCCCAGGACCGTGGGATCAAGCCCTGCATGGGGCTCCCTGCTCAGGGGGGAGCCTGTTTCTCCCTCTCCCTCTGCCTGCCGCTCTGCCTACTTGTGCTCTCTATCTCCCTGTCAAATAAATAAAATCTTTAAAAAAAAAAACAAAAAATTTAAAAAAAATAAAAAGCATGGAGGAATGCTGGGAAATATTACCCTTGGGGCATAAGGGCTTTGAAAAGTTCCAGCGTGGGGGTGGGGGGATGGGTTAGCCCGGTGATGGGTATTAAAGAGGGCACGTACTGAATGGAACACTGGGTGTTATATGCAAACAATGAAATCATGGAACACTACATCAAAAACTAATGATGTAATGTATGGTGATTAACATAACATAATAAAATTTAAATAAATAAATAAAAAGAAAAGTTCCAACGTATTCCTGGTAATCTGGAAAGCCACACACACAAACGGGACCATGCACACATTCAGGAAAGACCTGAGAAGGCCTTCCATCCTCGCTCCTGGCTGATCCTGACTCTGTGCATGCACAGGAAGTGAAGACTAAAGCAGAGTGACAAACTGCCTGGCTGAGGACTGAAGGTGCACCCCAACACACATGCAGCCCCTGGGCAAAAACTCGGAGATATTTGATTTCCAAACACTGAAGGAAATCTATGTCCACTCAGTGCCTGACCACGAGGCTAACAGAACAGGAACTTCGGGGGTCAAAAATGACAAAAATATAGACTTAAACTCTGACTCAGAAAAGTCCCTAAAAAGCCAACAACAAAAACAAGCAGAAACGACAAACCCTGGGGAAGATGGAGAATCTTATTTCCAAAGTCACACATTATAAAGTTCAACCTGTCCAGTTTTCATTTAAACATTGTGAGATATGGAAGGAAACAAGAAAATGTGGTCCATACACAGGGGGAAAGAAAAACACTCAACAGAAACTGTCTCTGAGGTAGCCCAGACACAGGAGTTACTAGAAAAAGATTTTGAGTCAGCTACGTTAAATGTGTTCAAAGAGCTAAAGGATATCACAAGGACAGTGTCTGACCAAAAGGAGAATATCAATAAAGAGAGAAATTATTAAAAGGAACCAAACAGAAATCCTGGAACTGAAAAGTACAATAACTGGAATTAAAATTTTACTATATAGGGGCGCCTGGGTGGCTCAGTCATTAAGCGTCTGCCTTCAGCTCAGGCCATGATTCCAGGGTCCTGGGATCGAGCCCCGCATCAGGCTCCCTGCTCACTGGGAAGCCGTTTTCTCCCTCTCCCACTCCCCCTGCTTGTGTTCCCTCTCTTGCTGTCTCTGTCATATAAATAAATAAAATCTTTAAAAATAAAATAAAATTTTACTACTTAAAGATAGATCAATTGAGATTACATAGTCTGAGAAAATAAAAGGAAAAAGAATGAAGAAAAATGAAAAAAAAAAAGTCTGTTGGACACCATCAATCATACCAACAGATGCACCATAGGAGTCCCAGAAGGAAGAGAGAGAGACAAAGGGAAAGAGAGAATAATTGAAGAAATGAAGGCAAAAAAAATAATTGGCAAAGCCCCCCCAAATCTCTTAGCCTCAAACAAAAAATTTTCATTAAATGCCCTGTATTACTTAAAGAGATTTACTGTCACCGTTTCCCCATAGTTAGGAAAAGTACCGCTATGAAGAAGCCAACAAAGAATTACTGCTTTGCAAAACCACACTGGAACCTAAGCCCTTTCTTCTAGAAATAAGCGTAGACTCACTGCCAAGAGCTCATTAAGCTCCTTCCCTTTGGCATCATCTTCTGTTCTTGCTGACAGGAAAAACTTCTGTCATGCCCCAGCCGGGTGTGGAAAAATACCACCAGGAGGATTCAGTTCTCAGCAAGAGTTCTCAGCTGATCACCAAAGCAGATGATCACCCCAAAGCCAGAAACAAACCACGGGCTGTCATCGCTACAGGACAGCAAACAACCGGCTGCACAGGTCAATCTAAGGACTACTTTTGATCTCATGACACCTGGGGGGGGGGGGGGGGGGGGGAGGATTTGCACTGTACTGACTTTTTCTTTTCTTCTCTGAGTTGACAGAGCTGATGAGGGCTGTGGCATCACGTGGCTATCACCACAGTGTGTACTGATGAAGCCTCTCAAACTGTTGGTCATCTGATTTACGTTCAAATGGCCTCTCTCAGTTCCTGAGAGATTGGCACAAGGAGATCTGGCATCGCTTCACATTCAGAGAGCTGATCGATTACTGGGGCGGGGGGGGGGGGCGGCCCGCGGCGGGGCGGGGGGGCGGGGGGCACGACCCTGCAGATACCCCAGGTACCCCGGAGTCGGAGCAGCACCGACTTCCAGACCTAGTGCGCCTGTTCAAGGTGCTCCGCGGAAAGCCTTCCCCCAGATGCAAGGAGATGGGCTCCGTGCGCCTGCTCTTTTCTACCTGGACTATGTTCCCGGACAGCTTCTTAGCAATCACAGATCTTTCTGACTCTTTCTAATTCAACACTGTGCAGACCCTTTCTCCAGAAATAGGGTTGAGTTCAGAAGAGCTGGAAACACACGTAAAGGTTACGTCAATCCTAAAGCTGGACGCTTTTCCCATTTTAGAGGGCTACTTTCTCGTTTTATGGTTACTGCTTTCCTGTTAGTTTTTCTTAAAAACAATTATTTTTTTCTTTTTTAAATGGTGTTACCTCTGGAAAATCCGAGAATGAGGTGGGGGTGGGGGTGGGAGTGTATAACCAGGTTAGGGTTGAAACACACCTGACTCACGAGTATACTGTCTGCAAGGGGCCTCCCTGCCTCACTGCGCTAGGACACGAAACACAGACTGCCTACTTACCTGACTTCGCTGCGCGAACATGGGCAGCCGTACCTCTCTGTGCCTTGGTTTCTCACTTGAAAGAGGGGAAGAACGAGTATTTACCTAATGATATTGAGGAATGGCACATACTAAACATCTTATAAGTATTTTTGATTATTGATGTTGTTATAATAACAATTGTTATTAGACTAGGAGCACCTTGAATAAGAGCACTAGGTCTAATTCTCCAGGGTGTGGTCCCCAGCACATAGTCGGTGCTCAATAAATATTGAGTGGGTGGTTGAATGAAGGAATAATTGGAAAACTATTTAAATGAGGAAGCAGCAGTGAGAATAAGAATGCAACCCATAGTCCCACTGAGTGTAGGTTGGGAACTTCCTAGATCTTTCTGGATATTCACTGATGCTTGTATGTCCAGTGCAAAAGGAGTACGTGTAAATAGGAACAGGGCACAATGGTGAGACTCCATGTTTTTATTTAAATGTTTATTTATTTATTAATTTATTTATTTAATGGGAGGTAGGGACGGGCAGAGGGAGAGAGAGAATCTCAAGCAGACTCTGCACTGATCATGACCCTGAGATCATGACCTGAGACAAAACCAAGAGTCGGACCCTTAACTGACTGAACCACCCAGGCGCCCCATGAGACTCCATGTTTTATGTCTGTTGATGTAGGTATTACAAGAATGTATTAATTTGTATATTGGACAAAGAAAAGCGGTGGTGTCTGTCCAGCTGCAGAGAGACGTGGCAACTGTTGGAGAGTCCGGAGACAGAACAGAGATCCCAGGAACCCTGAAGGGGATTCTGGGAGCCACAGCTACTGAGAGCTGCAGGTGCTGTAACTGAAGCTACCGCTACTGGTCAGGCTGCCACCAGAAGAGCTGCCTCAGAAAGAAGGCGAAAACCACCGAGGGCCAGGGGAGAAACTGCTGAGATGCTTTCCCTGGGACAGCCTTGCCAAGAGCCACCATGGGTCCCGCATCGGGAGCCACACACCCAGTGACAGGTAGGGAGACCGCTGTGCTTCTCGCTCCAGGAGTCTCTGGATCCTTGACTTTCTGGTAGAGGGTAGGGACTGTGAGTGTTCCAGTGTCTTCCCCTAAAGAAAGAGACTGGTGGGCAGTGAGCCAGCCCAGTCACACAGGGCTTAGGTTCTTGGTGAAGGATGTGGGTCCATGTCCCTACTCTTTTTTTTTTTTTTTAAGATTTTTTATTTATTTATTTAACAGAGAGAGAGAGAGAGAGAGCATAAGTAGGCAGAGGGCAGACAGAGGGAGAGGGAGAAGCAGGCGCTCCGCCGAGCAGGGAGTCCGATGCGGGGCTCGATCCCAGGACCCTGGGATCATGACCTGAGCCGAAGGCAGCCGCTTGACCAACTGAGCTACCCAGGCGCCCCTCCATGTCCTTACTTTTGTACCCCATGGTAGGTGAAGGAAATCTCCTGATTACCAATCACCATTTAATCCCTTACTTGTTTGTGGTTTTTTTTTTCTCCTTAGGAATTAAAATGATGGTACTACAAATCAGGAAAATTTGTTATAAGATATATATTCCTTTTTTTGCCAGAAGCTCTCTCTGTAAGCATGGGCAAGTTACCTAACTTGGCTTTCTTCTACCATGGTTTTTCCCATCTATGAGGTCAGGCTCCCTTCCCATTAAATATGGATGGTGTGGATCTCTACCTGCTGACTCTCCCCTTTGTGTTGGTGTTTTGTATTCATGGAAGCCCAGCAAGGAACAAAATATAGAATTCAGCACAGAGCTTCTGTTCATTGGGCTTTCATTCAAAATTCAACAGGTAGATAGAACTCCTGCATAAGAAAGGGATGAGGTGGCTCAGGGGAGGCAAGTAATGGCATACAATAATGATGCTTGGATGTGGGCTGCCAAGGACTCTGAGGGCCAAAGGATGATCTTTTCAAAGAAAGATAGTCTGGGGGCGCCTGGGTGGCTCAGTCGTTAAGCGTCAGCCTTCGCCTCAGGTCACGATCTTGGGGTCCTGGGATCAAGTCCTGTATCGGGCTCCCTGCTCAGCGGGGAGCCTGCTTCTCCCTCTCCCACTCCCCCTGCTTGTGTTCCCTCTCTCACTGTGTCTCTCTCTGTCAAATAAATAAATTAAATTTAAGAAAAAAAGAAAGAGAGTCTGAAGATGTGAACAGTGTGTACCAAGGTCACGCTAAGTGAGTTTTGCAGCCCCCAAAGTCAGGGGCGGGTGAGCTAAGCAAACACAATCAATACTCATTTGCCTGGAACCAGACGGGTATTTTTGTGCTCATCTTTAGGAGATGGGGACGAATGGGCATGATACAACTGCATCTGGCTAATTTATCCAAAAAGCAACTAAACCAACAGCATAATATCAAGTACTTCATGTGCAAAGATGATGCTAAGTCCTGTTAGAAACTACAAAGGTACTAAGCAAGATCCCCACCCTCAAAGAGTTGACCAGATTGTTGATGAAACAGACCTACTAAAAATAAAAGATGGAATTAAACAATCGAATCACATAGCTGTTAAGGACTGGTATCCACTAAAAGGACTGAAGGATCTACAGGCAGGAAGACCTGATGGGGTACTTGGAAGGTTTTATAGCAAGCTGGAGTTTTGGCCGGATCTTGCAGACCGGTTGAATCTGGGGCAGTGGAGAGGAAGAAGAAAAGCGGGGGTGTGTGGGAGCCAGCTGACACCGTCTTGTGAGATCTGGTGGTTACCTTTTTCAGGAATATTTTTAAATGCAGCCATTTGTTAAATGCAGCCATTACTAAAAATTAAATTATAAAATCTTAAAATTAAATAAAGTACACCCTTTAGATTAATTTATATTTATAATATATTACTTAATATTATAATAGATAATATAGAATTAATATATAATTGAACATTATCTAAATAAACACTCAGAACTCATTGCTTCTTCATTATTTTACTGCCTTTTACTGTAATCTATGCTCTTCAGGATATTTACATCTATGGTATCTATATGGTGGACATACCATATAATAATACACAGCATTAATATATATTATACACATAATATATATATAATATTATATAATGTGCTACTGCACAGCTCTTCCAAATTTCTTCCATGCTGGGAGCATTTACAGTGCAGATATCTGCAAATGCTATGAATCAGGGCTTGATCTATTGCTTTGTTGGTTGTTTAGACTTAAGAAAGTAATGGAAAAATCTTAATAATGCAGATTCAACTTTAAAATATATCATATTGGGGGGGCTCCTGGCTGGCTCAGTTGGAAGAGCAAGCAACTCTAGGCCTTGGGGTTGTGAATTTGAGCCCTGTGCTGGGTGTAGCGATTACTTAAAAATAAAATCTTAAAAAAAATCATGTTGGTAGTTGGCACCAAAAACTTGAAGAAATTTTCTAGCACTTGAAAATTGTTGTGATTCAGCAAAGTCCCTCAAGCCATTGATGAACAGTAATGTCCTAAAACACTTATTTATGTAAAAAAAAAATATGTCAACCAATACTCACAGCAGAACTAGAGTGAGAAAGCCAGTTATGAAACATTCACCAGCACACCACTGGAGGAAGGCCACTTCATAAAGAAGTAACAGCATGTGCAAAATGGCAGAAGCTGAAACACTCATAGTGAAGGGGATAGTGTGGTGTGGTAGGAATAATGTGATGACCTATAGTCCTGGGTTCAAATCCCAGTTCTGTTATTTACTAACTGGGCGAACTTAGGGGGGCTGCATAACATTACTGAGCCTAGTGTTATCACACGTAAGATAGATGATAAAGACAACCATACCGTGCTGTTAGGAGAATTAGGAAGAATATAGTTTTAAATGCCTCAGACAGTGCCTGGGGTGTCTGGGTGGCTCCGTCGGTTGAGCGTCCACCTTTGGCTCAGGTCATGATCTCAGGGTCCTGGGATCAAGTCCCACATCGGGCTCCCTGCTCTGCGGGAAGCCTGCTTCTCCCTCTCCCTCTGCCCCTACCCCGCTTGTGCTCTCTCTGTCTCTCTCTCTCAAATAAATAAATAAAATCTTTAAAATAACAAAAAATAAAATAAATGCCTCAGTGGCTGATGCATATCACATACCCAATACAGATACTAATTTATAGTACAGTCTTGTAAAACCCACAGAAAATAGTTTGAGAAATGGATTTATCTAAGGGTTGGGTGGAAGCATCATGTCTTGATTTCCAGGCAAGGAATGTGGAATTTACTATATAAACATGGGTGGGTCCCTGAAGGTTTCCGAACAGGACAGAAGGGTACGTGAAATGCACCACAGGACAATGGAGATGGCAGTCGTTTATGTCCCAACCCTTCCTTCTACATGGACATCTAGTGCAGTGCTGAACTATAATTTTGGTATTAGTATACCTCAGAATGCTCTAATTCTTTAGAAATGTATAATGTATATCTAGTAGCTATAGTAATGCCCAGTGAAGCAAGAGCACCGGACCCACCCTCCCTATCTGTCCTCCCTGTCAGTCTTTCACTGGATTGCCAAAACCCGTGGTTCTACTTCCTTAGCCTCTGTCTATTTGCTCCAAACCTTCCCCATGGTCTTGCCTTAAGTCAGTGGTTCACAGCCTTGACCTCACGCTGGAATCACTGAGAGAGCATTAATAAAACTGAGCCAGTGTCTGAGTCCTGCTTCCAAAGACTGTGGTTTAGTTGGTCTGAGGTGGGGTTTGAACACGGATATTTTGTTTTTGTTTTTTTTTGAACACGGATATTTTGAAAGCTCCCAAGGACTCTACCACGCACCCATGCCTTAGTCTATGCTCTGATTGTTTCTCCTCTGAATCACTGCATGAGACATCTGCCTGGGCCTCCTGCCTCCAGTGTTGACTTCTTCAAATCCCTTCTTCAACCTGCTTTCAGAATGATCCCTCAAAAACACTCATCATGCCACTCTTGCCTGAAAACTCTCCAGTATCTCCTCAGTTCCTACCCAATGAGCCCAAGCTCATTGACACCAACCTTCTTTAACAACACACACACACAAGCTCTAGTGAAAGGGTTATGACAACTCCAAGGGATAAAATTTGAACCAAAGTGATCTAGCCTGGGAAAGATGTTGCAAATTCAGATGTTTAAAGATACTTCCTAAACACTTTGTTCAAATATCCAGCCCCATGTAACTGCTGTGCCATGCTGAATGCCACAGAGAGTTGGGGGAGGGGGGAACAAGTCTAAGCACAGAAGTAGCACTCAGCCCCTGGGTTCCATGGCACAGTGTGGGGAGATGGGAAGCAAGGATAGCTCAGCAGAGCCCAGGAGAGCCTGCTCAGTTCAACTTCTGACTCCCAACACGTTATCTGATTTCCCTCCTGTTATGGACCGATTTGTACCCCTCCCCCAACTTCAGATGTTGAAGTCTAAACCCCCCAGGACCTCAGAATATAACCTCATTTTTGAGATAAGATCTTTTGAGAGATAATCCAGTTAAAATGAGATCATTAGGGTGGGTGCTAATTCAGTATGACGGGTATCTTTATAGAAAGGGGACACCTGACGACAGGCGCGCAAACAGGAGACACCGTGTGAAGATAGAGGCAGAGATCGGGGTGATGGTTCGACAAGACAAAGAATGCCAGACACTGCAGCAAACCACCAGAAGTTAGAGGAGAGGCCGGGAACAGATTCTCCCTCAAATCCCTCAGAAGGAGCCAACCCTGCCAACCCCTCCATCTTGGACTTTGACCCCCAGGACTCAGAGACAATAAATTTCAGTTGTTCAAACCACCCAATTTGTGGTATTTTGTGGTGGCCAGCCAAGCAAAGTAATACAACTCCCAAGTCAGCTTCTTGATCTACCCCTGCCTATCTCTCCAGCCACATCCACCTCTCACCCCCAGGCTTCATAACGCAGCCATATCAATTGACTTCAAGTTCTCCGGATGTAGCATGTTCCGTGCCTCTGGGCCTGTGCCCATGCTGCATCCTCTACCTGGAGTGCCCACTCCCAGCCCCCTCCAGCTGCAGGGTACCCAGGAGTCCTGGAAGGCTCAGCTCAACCCTCCCTTCTTCCGTTTCCCTAGTCACTAAGCTCTTCTCCCTGCCAGCCAAACTTCCACAGAATTAGCCACTCGTCCACTACTGCTGTTTGGACCCAACATCCGTCCCCACAGCCTCAGCTCCGTCTCTTCCTCCAGCCACTGCTGCAGCTACTAGCGTCAACCCCACGTCAACCAGCTACGCACAGGCGTGATCTGACTGCCCCTCTCCTCGGCCCATGCTGCTTGGCCCAGGCCTTCTCTGATGCCAAGAATGGAAACCCACAGAAACCAACTAGACACACGCATGGGCCAAATGGAAGAAATACAGGGGAGGTGAACACTCTCGGGCTACCCAAGGATAAAGTTGCCCTTTCATCCCCTGTGCAGGACATTCTGACTCACTTTTCATCAAGGTCCTTAGAAATCCCAGTGAACTGAGCACCAGTGGCTGTCACACTGGCCCACTCTGCAAGCATCCTTGCACACTGGCTTTCTCTCCTTCCCTGTTTCATTCCCTTGGTCCCTCCCTTTCTACTGCTCCCTTGAATTATTCCCAAATAAAATGCCTACAGGCATGTGTCTATCTCAGGCTCCATGTTCTGAGAAAGTCTAAGACATTGTGTTTATTTTGTATTGGATTAAACCCATGAAATTGCCAATATCTGACCATTCTTGGCCTATAAAAATAGCAATTTCATATGGTCTGACTAGTGACTGTTCGTTTGTATTTATGTCTTTTCCAACAGAATAGAAACTTCTTGAGGTCAGGGGCAGTATCATGCATTTCTCATCCCCAACATCAACTACTGTGGCTGATACCCAGTGGTCCCTCAATAAATGTTGAATGAGTATGTAGTGATCTTCCTGATGTAGGTAAGGAAAAGATTAAGGGAAGGATTCTTCCTTCCTTAAGTTGACCTCTACCTCACATTTTACATCAAATTAAATCAATATGAATGAAAGATTTAAATATAAAAAAGAAACAATTTTTTTAAATACTAAGAAAAAATGTATAGCCTAGTGGTGGAAACAGTTATTCAAACCAAAATTCCAAAGCAGAGTGGGAAGGGCTCCACTAACAGAAGTACAGAGTGCTAGAAATGCATCTAAGTCAAGCTTGGGGTTCCCAAGGAAGAGACCTCTAACCTGAGCTCTGAAAGACAAGTAGAAATTAGCCAGGGCAAGGGCCGTGAGAAGGGTGTTCCAGGCATAGGGAAGAGCCCGAGTCCCCTGGAAAAAATGAAAGCAATGGTCTTGAAGCTCTCCCTATAGATACTAACTGATCCATGGGAATTAAAATACCTTGCTTTGGGGAAAGGATGCCAAGTCTCTTACAAACAGCAGCTGTCTCAACATCACTCATCATCAGGAAATATAAATCAAAACCACAAAGACACACCATCTCACACCTGTCAGAAGGGCTAAAATTAACAACACAAGAAATAACAGGTGTTGGCGAGGATACAAAAAAGGGGTATTCTCTTGCACTGTTGGTGGGAATGCAAGCTGGTGCAGCCACTGTGGAAAACAGTATGGAGGATCCTCAAAATGTTAAAAATAGAACTACCCTATGATCCAACAATTGCACTACTAGATATTTACCCAAAAGATGGAAAAAAAATACAGAGGTGCCTGGGTGGCTCAGTCAGTTAAGCATCAGCCTTTTGCTCAGGTCATGATCCCAGGGTCCTGGGATCGAGTCCCACATCAGGCTCCCTGCTCAGCGGGGAGCCTGCTTCACCCTCTCCCTCTGCCCCTCCCGCTGCTTGTACTCTCTTGCACTCTCTCTCTATCAAACAAATAAATAATTTTTTAAAAGATTTAAAAAAATACAGATTCAAAAGGATACGTGCACCCCAATGTTTATAGCAGCATTATCAACAATAGCCAAACTATGGAGAGAGCCCAAGTGTCCATCAACTGATGAATGGATAAAGAAGAAGATTTGTATATACACAAATATATATATACATATATATATGAATAATATTACTCAGCCTTCAAAAAGAATGAAATCTTGCCATTTGCAATGACAGGATGGAGCTAAAGGTATTATGCTAAGTGAAATAAGTCAGTCAGAGAAAGACAGATACCATATGATCTCACTCATATGTAGAACTTAAAAAAGAAAACAGATGAACATATGGGAAGGGGGAAAAGAAAAAAGGAGAGAGGGAAACAAGCCATAAGAGACTCTTAATGATAAAGAACAAACCGAGGGTTTCTGGAGGGAGGTGGGTGGGAGATGGGCTAGAGGGGTGATGGGTACTAAGGAGGGCACTTGTTGTGATGAGCACTGGGTGTTATATGGAAGTGATGAATCACTGAATCCCACTCCAGAAATCAATATTGCACTATATGCTAACTACCTAAAATTTAAATTTAAAAAAATATGCATTTATTAAGTAAATAAATAATAATAAATTAAAAATTAAAATAAAGCCAAAACAAAAACCAGCAGCTGTTTTCTTGGGGCAGGAGCTCAGAGTTAGACTCGGAATTAGTCCATGCTCTCTTGATGGGGGTGGACTGGGATCCCCATGTGAGGTAAATGGTTGCTGGATGCCCAGGGTTATTGTAATCTCAGTCCACACACTGGCCCTGGCTGTGACAAGTAACAGGAAAACTGGCCTGGCCCACACGTGAAGGGGCATCCTGACTCCATGGTTGGACCCTGCACCAAATATACATTTATAAACACTCTCCATTCTCTTTTGAGGTCTTGACAGAGAACTGCTTGCTTGGTAAGTCACCCCACTGTGGATGACACCCCAGGAGCTATTCAATCACATGACCCAGCATGGCTGACAAACGGGATCTCACACGGAGCCACATAACAGGGAATAAAGCAGGTTCACTCTTTATTTTTCAGTCTAGAATTAAGCTAATTAGAGACTCTGGGCACTACGTTTTATGGTCTGTGATAATCAAAATCTTTCCCCTACATAAAATCCAGTGTTTATATCATGTTTACCCTAATGGATTGTTCTACACAATAAAAAGATGGTTCTTTACAACTTGATAACTGAAGATAACTTTTAAAATTTTCCTGTTCTGGGGTGCCTGGGTGGCTCAGTCGTTTAAGCGTCTGCCTTTGGCTCAGGTCATGATCCCAGGGTCCTGGGATTGAGCCCTGCATCGGGCTCCCCGCTCAGCTGGAAGCCTGCTTCTCATTCTCCCACTCCCCCTGCTTGTGTTCCTGCTCTCACTATCTCTCTCTCTGTCAAATAAATAAATAAAATCTTTAAAAAAAAATTTTTTTTTAATTTTTCCTGTTCCAAGAACCAGGCAAATTGAATCAATTTATTTCATTTTATAATAATAATAATGCAGGGTTTCACCATATATCTTTAAAATCCACCTTAAGTAATAAAGTATGTTTTTGCCATGAAATCCTTCAAAACAAGACAAAGTGAAGTGACTAAACACTATGACATTCTCAAGAGGACCAATGAGTATACACCATGTCCCGTTCAAGAACAGGAGTAATTGAATACGAGTCCCGATAAGAGATTTTATGGGAAGCTCCTCATTTGTCATTTGTAATAATGAGGAAAAGTCACTTAGCTTCAGAAACTTGGTCTGTCACTAGAGGGTAGGCATAAAAATGCCCATGGTTTTTAAACCATCTATTTCAAAACACCTGTCTTCGGTCACTTATCTACTTTTTTCCGACATCTGATAGGATAAATTGGAAGAAACTGATCAAATAATATTATCAGTAATATGCCCAGGAAATGTCTATAGTCATATATTCCCCAAGTTACAACTGTGCATTATTTATGACTTGTGTCAAAAATGCCTTGGGACTTTTGCTCCTCAATTCCACAGCAGTTTATTGCCCCAAAATTGTGCCCCTGTTTTACACCAAGATCCACAGCAATAAAGCAAGAAATCAGAAAAATCAGCATTTGATATCCACAGCTTAGCATTCTCTGCGACCTGGTATAACCGGGAGATCACAGAAAGGGTCTCAGTGACCTTGCAGTAGCTGCAAATCACTGTGATCTGAATTATAATGGTCTCTTTTCCAATAATACATTACAGACTCTGTGTACTTAGGCGTCCTCAGGATTTCTCAGTAGGAACCAAAAATGTCCCGGCACATACCGCATTTTTCTTATCACACAGCTTCCATCAATGCATCCATGACCTTTTTTTTTTTCCATGATCTCTTTAAAGCACAATAAAGGGCACACCTATGCATTGTGCCCACATTTACCCACAAGTGCTCAGATAGATACATAAGCCAATAAATCCTAAATAACTAAATAAAAGAACTAAAATTCTTATGCAAGGGGTGAATGCATGGCTGCTCATGTTCAAGATCTGTCCTAATAGAAACCGAGTGAGAAACCAAACAAAAGCAAGCTAGTGGAGGTCAGCTGTGAAGGTCAGGGAGATGAAGGGGCTGCCACGGCAGCCGGTAGTAGACGGCACCAAAAGGAGACCCACTGAGACCCTTGGCATTAGCTGAGAATGAGTCCCCGGACCATCAGGGGTCCCCATATTCAAGCAAGTCTCTATAGGATAGGATTCCTCCATAAAAAGCAATAAAATACCAATAGAATAGCAATGTCTTTTCAGACCCACGTAAAGAACAACAAAGCCACACTGAAATGTCAATGCCCATTGCCGGGAGTCCTGCTGGGGAGCTAGCCAGACCCCGGGGTTCCCATCCTCCATCCTGCCCCCCCCCGAAAACACAGGCCTTCCCCCCAGCTTTCTCACAACCTGAATGATTCACTCACAGCAAGAACAAGTCAGATTTGTCCCTCAGGACGAGGACAAAGTATTAGATGCCACGATTATAAAAATGATGGCAAACAGGTACTGGGTGCCAGGTGGATACCAGGCACTGTGCTAAGGGTTGTCCACATCGGAGCTCATTTCATCTGCACTTGAACCGAATGAGACACATGCTATTATGATCCCACTCTCACAGACGAAAATCCTACGTTTAATGAATCAGACACTTCAGCGAGAGTCTGTACTGTTCACGTGCATGTTCTCACCTCTTTGAACCCCCCCATTTTTGCCCCACCATCCAGCGAGGTGCCTCCCCTGGAAACACACTTGTACCACCTGATTCTGTCAGTTGAGCCAGTCAAAATCCCAAATTCGACCTGAGAGCAAGGGAGGCTCGAAGCTGGTTGCTGAGTCTTAGCCGCAGACCAAAAAGAGAAGCCGCGAACTCCCATTGCCGAGGTCCAGGCAGCCCTGGGGCCCATGAGGGATCCTCCAGCAAGCTCACTCTTTCCTCAACTAGATTGGGTTTCTTCTGTTCCTTGCTGTGACCTCCCTGCCTCTGATGGTGGGAGACCAGAAAGCGCTCTGGACCCCAAGGAAGACCTTACCCCTGGCACCTGGGCGCCTTCATCAGCTGGAGCCAAGAGGGAGCCTCCGAACTCCGCAGGCCCCGGCAGCACCCACAGCCCTCCTGCCCCCTGCCATGACTCCCACCCTGGCTACCACCCTCTGCCTTGGGACCACAGGTCCTTTCTCCTGCTACAGCAGCCACCACAAGAAGCCCAGGGCCCCAAAGCATCTGGAATTGCCTTTTCAGATCCTGTCACCCACCATCACTCACCCCCCACCTCTGAACTCTCTACTCTACCTGCTGGGTCACATAACAGTCCTCAGCGAAATCTCTGCTGTTCTCAGCCTCCTCCAGGACCATTTCCTTTACCTCTTGCTCTGATTAAAACCTGAGGAGACTACTTCTCCTGCAGCCCTTTCAAGTGGTGGCCATTTTCTCCCTCACACCCTTTAAGCCCCTGGACTGGAGACTGGAGATGGGGTAGCTGTCCTGTGATCCTCACTGCCCCTTCCAGCCCTTTCTTCTTCCTACGTTTTCCAACCTCGGCTTCGATCTTATGCCATCACACTGTTCCCACCCACTACCCCTCCAGGTTACAGTCATCTACCGAGCCCCAACATCACCCCTCATTCCTCTAAGATTTTTGCTCTTGGCTCACTGTTGCTGTCTCCAACAGAACTCTCCTCAAAATCCTTGGTGATTTTAATATCCTCAAGGACAATCTTACCAATAGGCTGCCTTTTCACGTCCTAAGGCTCTTGTCCTCCACCTTACCTCAGCCACTCCTTCCGATGGTCATACCCTGGACCTTGTCATTTCCAGTAATGGCATCCCCTCCATGACATTGATTTCAAGTATTTCATTCATATATCCACTGCTTTTTTAATATCCCCACTTGTCTAACGGCCATCTCAAACTTGGCAACCCCATCCTTCCGGGCATGTGAACCATTTTTCTCATACCCCACATCCAGTCTGTCAAGAAATCTCGGTGAATCTACTTTCAAAATATTTCCAGAATCCAGGGCACCTGGGTGGCTCAGTCCATTAAGCATCTGAATCTTGATTTCCACTCAGGTCTTGATCTCAGGGTCATGAGATCAAGCCCCGCATCAGGCTCTGAGCTGAGCATGGAGCCTGCTTAAGATTCTCTTTCCCCTTCTCCCTCTGCCCCTCCCTCCCGCTTACACTTGCTCTCTCACACACTCTCTCCCTCTCTCTCAAAAAAAAATATATATATATTTCCAGAGTCCAACCACATGTCACCAACTGACCATGACTGCCCTGCAGTCACCACTCACCACTACCATCTCACCCAGATTTTGGCAGCAGCCTCCCAAGTGGTCCCACTGTTCTACCCTTGGTCACTCTCCTCACCCTGTCTCTTTTCAACACAGTGGTACCCAAAGTGGACCATTTAAAACATACATCAGAGCAGGTCTTTCTGCCCACAGGTCCTGTCCCCATGCTTTAATAAAACCACCATTTTGCACCAAAAAAAATCCAACAACAACAACCACATAATCAGGTTGTGGCCTTCTCTCCTCAAAAGCTCTCCACTGGCTTTCTGTCATATTAAAAGTAAAAACCAAAGTCTTTACAGTAACTTCAAAGACCTGAGGTGCACCCCAGCACCTCAGACCTCCTTCCCAGCTGTACCCCTTTGTTTATTCCGCTCCAGTCTCTCTGATCTCCTTGCTATTTCTTCAACATACCAGACCTCCTTCTGCCTCGCTCTTCCTCTCACCTCAAGGGAGAATGTTTTCTTGTGGGTGGTCTTACCTTACTCTCCTCCCTCCTTCTGGTCCTTACTCAGATCACCTTCTCATCAAGGGCTTCCTGAACCACCCAACTTGAAATTGCAACTCCTCCACACCCTCTCTCCCCACCCTGTCCCCTTTTCTTGCCTTTTTTCCCTTCATGACACTTACTGCCGTCTTCATGCTATAAACCTTACTTCTTTCTTTAGTGTCTGCCCCCACCTGATGGAACACCAACTCCACCAAGGCATGGGGTTTTGTGTTTGTTTTTGCTAAGTCTCCAACACGTAGGACCGTGGCACATAGTAAGTACTCAATAAACATTTTCGAATCAGCGAACGAATAAATGAGAACAAACAGATTTAGGCAGATGAGGCAATTTCTCAAAGGCCATACAGCAATAAGTGGAGGAACCAGGACCTGAGTACGTAATTACCCGAGGCCAGGGGCTCTGCACTAATGGACCACCCGGTCTCACATAACGGATGCTCGGGCTAGCTCACAATCGCAAATGTTAGATCCTCACATGACAAGTTTGCTGTGCCCCTGTTTTAAAGATTAAGGATAAATAGGAGACTGCTTGGCCTTGTATAAATCAGGGCAAACTTTGTAAAACGCCAGATAATAAATATTTCAGTCCTTCCGGCTACTCGGTCTCTCTCAACTGCTCATCTCTGCTATTGTAACATAAAAGCAGACTCAGACAATATACAGATGAAGAGGTATAGCTGTGCTCCAATAAAACTCTATTTACAAAAAAAGAAAACAGATAACAGACTAGATTTGACCCATGGGTCATAATTTGCTAACCGTGGTTCAAATCCGTAAAAATGCAATTAGGCTGAATGTGTCCTTGTGTTCCAAGTCCTAGGCAATTACAGGAAGCAGTGGCATAAAGTGAAAAGTGCATCGACTTTGACTGAAGCCAGTTCTGGGTTCAAATTCCAGCCCTGCCACGTGCTGGCTGTGACATGGACCAACTACGAAACCCCTTTGAAATTCACAGTGTTCATCTGTCAACAGGGACAAATCACCTTTATCTGGCAGGGCTGGGATGAGGCATAAATGAAGTGATGCGCGTACAAAAGCCACTAAATCGTACGTCGTAGTTGCTCAGTAGGAACTGTTAGGATGAGCAGGTGGCTCCTCTGAGTCCCACTAGACTGTACATCCCCTGCGGCCCAGGCATCGCGCTGTTTTCATCTTGAGTTCCCCTTAGCACCTACCTAATTCTGGCCTGTAGATGTAGATGTCAGTACCGAGAGTTTGGTGGTAGACAATGAAAGGACACGTCACTTTACCTAATGCCTGGCAAACTTCTGAAGTCAAGAAGTATCAGAGACTTAAAGAGTTTTAGAAGAGTTTAAACCCATGAGAATGAGGGGCATGGTAGCTGTGAAGTTATGATTTTTTTTTTAAGATTTTAATTAGTTATTAATGAGAGACAGAGAGAGAGGCAGAGGGAGAAGCAGGCTCCCCACTGAGCAGAGAGCCTGACGCAGGACTCAATCCCAGGACCCCGGGATCAGGACCCGAGCCGAAGGCAGATCCTCAACCGACTGAGCCACCCAGGCGCCCCAATGCTGATGATAACAGTCTCAGGGGAGTATTAAACCCATGTAGTTTCGTCCTTGTATTAGCTAGTCATCAGCTCTTCTGCTGTAGATCCTGGAGACTGCCTTACACTTGACAACATTCTACCCCCCGCGGCCTTGCTGTACACCCTAGAGGCTGGAAAACAAGACTCTTCCCCTGGTCCCCTTAGATCTCAGGGTCCTCCTGTTACCTGGCTTCCACCAAGCAGACACACCCCAGGAGAGGTGCAAAGCCTCACTGGCAGAACACAGGGCCCGTGTTTGGGGGCGTGCTGCTGGCTGAGGCCGGGTGGCCCTGCACTGAGGCAGGGTTTCCTGATCTCCCAGCAGAGGCAGCAGCACCCTTGGCAGGCTAATTCTGCAGTGTTGTTCTGGGAGTCATTTCTGGCAGCTCAACCTGGAGCCTCCTCCTTTAGCCTGTCCCACAAAATGTCTCCAGTCTGGGAGTGCCTGGGTGGCTCGGTGGTTAAGCATCTGCCTTTAGCTCAGGTCATGATCCCAGGGTCCTGGGATCGAACCCCACGTCGGGCTCCCTGCTCAGCAGGAAGCCTGCTTCTCCCTCTCCCACTCCCCCTGCTTGTGTTCCCTCTCTCGCTGTGTCTCTCTCTGTCAAATAAATAAATAAAATCTTTTTTAAAAAAAAGTCTGTTTATGTTAAAACCAACCCACCACCAACTGGAACGGTCACTGCTTCTTCAAGGGGAGCCTAGCTAGCCAATTCAGAGCAAGTTTCTTTCACAGTGTAGAATGCGCTTGAGATAGGACCCCAGACTGGTTCCTATTAAACGGGAAGAAAAGGAGGCAGGTTTTTCCTTCCCAACAAGTGGGTACGGGAAGAAGGACAGAGGGAGGAGAGAGGCAGATGGGGAGGCACGTGCATTCTAAGCACCTTTCTCTGGGGCAGCGTGCGGAGGGAGAGGCATAGTGGACAGAGAGCAGTCCTGGCAAAGCAGGGGAACCTTCGGGAGCTCTGTGGGGGGGGTGGAGCCCTGGCAGCCTGCCTCCACATCGACTCTGGGTGATCACAGAGCTGGCTCCCCTGTGGCCTAAGGTTTTCAGAAATGTCCACACACCTGTGGGAGAAGGTGAGATGCAATGAACAAACTGGAGAACAATATGCAGGGCACTCTAATTTTTGTATTTAAAAATGGGCCCTGGGGCACCTGGGTGGCTCAGTCATTAAGCGTCTGCCTTTGGCTCAGGTCATGATTAGAGGGTCCTGGGATCGAGAACCGCATCGGGCTCCCTGATCGGCGGGAAGCCTGCTTCTCCCTCTCCCACTCCCCCTGCTTGCGTTCCCTCTCTCACTGTGTCTCTCTCTATCAAATAAATGAATAAAATCTTTAAAATAAATAAATAAAAATGGGCCCTCCATCATGTATGTGTGGGCAGATCTTTCGTTGTACCAAAAAAAAAAAAAAGTCTGATATTACATGGCAAACTGTGAGCCATGGTTACTTCCCACAGGAATGAGAGGGAGTCAGAGGGGAAGAAACTTCACTTTTGCACTTATGATGTTCAGTATTCTGTGAGTTTTCAAAAGTGAACAAGGACTTCTTTTGTAATTACAAAAAAACTGCTTGCCTCCTCTTCATTCACAGCTACTAGCCACATGGAAAGAGCCACGGGTGGGGCAGTAACGTCAGGAATGGTCACATGTGATCTGCTCAAGAAGCTTTCCATTCAAACTTGGCTGTTACACGGACACATGAATATTCTAAAAGTTTCCCTCTGCTGTTTCTGAGAAAACATATTGCTGACATCAGAATGATAAAGTGGGCAGTGGTTCTCAAACTGGAGCAAACATCAGAATCACCTGCTGGGCTTGTTAAAACACCGCAACCCCGGAGTTCCTATTTCAGTGCACCTGGGCTCAAGTGCATGCATCTGCGCTTGTACAGGTTCCCGGGAGGTGATGGGGGGCGACACGCTGAGACCCTCTGCTCGAGACCCTGACTTCTCAGTGTAGTCCCAGAACCAGCAGCAGCAGCTCCAGGGACCCTGGGAGGAACAGAGAGCCTCAGACTTTGTCCCAGACCTCCTGAGGCAGAAGCCGCGTGCTCCCAAGAGCCGAGTGTGGTTCCCATGCACGTGGCAGCTGGAGAGACATCCAGAGCCCTCAGCCCCAACATTTCAAGATGCTCCCCATGCACGCGCCATCCAGGAGCTGCCCCTCCACGCCCTGGCCCTGTAGTGCTGAGGCAGGTCAGTGCCCTCTTGGTGGCCTTGGGCACAGGGGACAGAAGGAAGGAGATCGCATCCGTGACGGGAGTGACCTCAGCCACAGCCTCTCAGGGTCATGTAGCAGGAAAACTCTTTTCTCCCCTCAGGCACGTTTCTGCAGCTGTGTGGAGCTGTCTTCCCCACACAGCAGTGCTCAGAGTTACATCCTCCTGGCCACACAGAGAAGCAGAGGGCTGGACCCCATTCTGGGTGGAGCCGCCCAACAACTCTACCCGGGGGGGGGGGGTTCCTTCCTAGAAATGTTCAGTCTGCAAAGCTGTGCAAACAGAATACAAGCCAGCCAAACTGGAGACCTTCTGGACATTTTAGAGACAAAGACCAGTGTGATTTCCACCACTTAATTTCATCCCAGAGCCCATATGACAAGATGAATTATTCGGGCTACGTGCCAAATACAGTCTCATTGCCTTCCGGTGCTCAAGCAGGCCACACCTGGATCTTCACCACCATCTGATAAGACCAACCAGCCTCCGCACCTACACGCTCGGTCCCTACAGTCCAGCGAGACCCCCGGGAGAGTACGCGCCGCCCTATTAGCCCTTCCCACCGCGGGGAGTGCCCAGGACAGAGGACCCCATGCCCGCGCACAGGAGAGTAGCGCATCGAACAAGAGTTCCTTCCCTAGAAGAGGAACCGGGACAGGAAAACGGACCTTACAAACAAACACGCAGACAGTTTCAGCCCATTAGAAGGGCTGTTTTTCTCTATTAATCTACAAAGATGTGTTTCTCCATAATCCTTTGAAAGTATCAACACAAGGGTGCCTGGCTGGCTCAGTCGGGTGGAGCAGGCGACTCTTGATCTCGGGGTTGTGGGTTCAATCCCATCCCACAAAGAAATGAGTGGTGTTGACTGGTCTCTGAAACACAGTGTCAAGAAATGGATGATATGCTGAATGTTTGAACTAAAGTCAACTTTACAATCGGGAAACAAAATAATAATATCCAAGTGAATAAGCAGGTATAATCCTTTCATAAGTTGTTCTAATTGTGGTTTTAAAAAAAATCCTACCCCGTATGAACACTAACACTTGTGAGGAGTTTACTGCGCCAGACAGCAAGCTCGACCGCCCTGCTTTTCACACCCCCCTCTGCAGCAGGGGCTGATCTCACTCACAGTACTTCTGACATCCAATGCGTGGGCTTTTTCTGCCCCGACAGCCAGTTCTCCAACACTCCAGCACCAACTGGTAGATGTCCCACAAATCAGCTCAACTCTGACACAGACTATTGGAAGTTAACATCAGACCCCACAGGTGTAAGGGCTCTGTCCCATAAGACTGCAGGTCGCAAGTACTGGGCACCCAGCGTACCCACTCTCTCTCTGACACAGCTGCAAAGTTGAGGGTTCCCACACCACCTCATTTCAGGTTCAGTCATTTGCTGAACAGCTCACAGAGCTCAGGAAGACACTTTATTTAGTATTACCAATTTATTACAAAGGATACAAATGAACAGCCAGGATGAAGAATCCAAACCCTGTAGTTTAGATATTTTTATGGGGGGTTCATTACATAGATATGACTAAATCATTGGCACTGGTGACTGAACTCAACCCCCAGCCCCTCTCCCTGCCCAGAGGTCGGGAGGGTAAAATCTCCAACCCTCTATTCAAGACTTGGTCTTTCTGGAGACTGGCCCCCATCCTGAAACTACCTAAGGGCCCATGAAGAGTCATCCCATTAGAATAAAAGATGCTTGAACACTTTTTTTTTTTTTTTGGTAGTTATGCATACTTTACTGATTGGAGAAATAAAGCTCAGAGAGGTTAAGTAATTTGCCCAAGGTCACACAGTTGCTGGAGTCTGGATTTGAACTCAACTTTGTCTCATCTCAAAGTCAGCAAGTGCTCACAGGCACTATGCAGTCCAGCCTCTTTTTCTCCTTGTCCAAGGGCCAACGCTTGAACACTCTTATCACTCCAGAAAACACAAGGGTTTTAGGAGCTCTGTGCCAGGAACCTGGGACAAAGACTGAATAGTTTTCTATGATATCGCAAATGGCTATCATTCTCTTCTTTGTACGTATGGGAAATCTAAAACTCAGAGAGGTTCATTAACTTGCAAAAAGTCATACAGCTAGGAACCTGGGTAGGCTGCTTTGAGCCTATATGCTTAATCATTAGTCTCTACCACCTTCCAACCTTAGGGCCTAATGAGGCACCTCCCTTGAGAAAAAAACAAACACAATGATGGCAAGAATATCCAAATGCTTCTGAAAATATTGGAGGTGTCACATTGCCTTTGAGTAAAGGTAACCCATGAGTAACAATGACGACATATACCCATGTTGTGGCATGTTCTGGAGGTCCAGACGGCTCATGTACTGTTTGAATAAACAGGGAGGCAGTCACTCCCATCACTAGAAGGGAAAGCAAAACTCTGCCTCAGCTGGAGACCAGGCCATCATGGCTGCCGGCTGCAGAAACACTGCACTTGGTCATGGCCCAAGTGTTAGTGCTGACTGCTCTGCCATGTTCATCAGCCCAGCCTGAAAGCACAAGGAGACTTTCTGCTTCTCAGTCTTTCTACCTATGGTACTCATTCCTCACCGTCAGAACGACAGAATGCCTTGTGTCATGTTGGGGGAAAAACAGCACACACAAAACAGGCCAAGCCTGAGGGGAGCTCGGCTTCACCTGCAAGTGTGAGGCGAGATAAAGAACTCTGCTTATATTAGTTTCCAAAGGGAAAAGGCAGTTGGTTTTTATTATAAAACCAAAGAATGATTTAACGTGTGTTGGAGAGTTGGCAACTTCACCACAGAGAGAATCATCTTTTTGTAAATGCTAACCCTCAAAACTTTAAGTCAGTCATAATTCAATGGTGGGGGTAGGAAGGGGGAATGGGATCAATGCCATTCATGTATAAAGTGCAGAAAACACCCAAACTCATAAGCGTACAAGAGAAAGAGAAGGGTAGGGGAAGTGCAAATGGGAGTATTATTAGAAAGAAAAGCCAGGTCAGTGTTTAACACTGGCCACAGGGCACCTGGCTGGCTCAGTTGGTAGAGCATGCAACTCTTGATCTCACGGTTGTGAGTTTGAGCCCCACAATGGGTGTAGAGATTACTTAAAAATAAAATCTTAAAATAAAAAATAAATAAAACTGGCCCCAAAGCAAGTCATATAAAGCACATTAAACAGAAATGGACTCAGATGTCTTGTTGAGAAAAACAGAAGAAACTGGAATTATGAACTGATTCTGAGTGGTCATAATGATAAATACCATTTATTAAGAACCTACTAATCACCAAACAAGATAGATATTATTCCTCTTTTAGAAATGGGGAACCTGAGGCTTAAAGAAGTTGAATAAGTTTCAACAGATGCTACAGATGATAAAAAGCAGAGCCTTGATCCAAAGCAAGGTGGAGCTGAATCCAAAGCCCATCAATTATTTCAGACTACATTGAAAATGGCTACAAATTTTTTAAGATTACAAATTGGAAAGTGGAATCCAATTTGAGGTATGCCTAGAAGGACCTGGAGCAACTGCTGTTGGTGACCTATCCATCTTTTCCCCCTTCCCTCCTTCTTGTTCAAACCTCAATTATGTTATATACTTAATCATCCAATTTCCAGCTCCTAAGGGAGAGTCCTGATTGAAATAAGAGAATCCTTGATGGATGTTCTCCCAGCCATTGTTACTGGTCTGTGAGTGAGCGCATGACCTTAGACAACCCAGTTATACTGAAGGGAAGGGGCTATATTCAATATAAGGGAGATACTTTTCTCTTTCCTCAAGAAAAAATAAGGAAGTGTGTTGTCCTTTGGCTAACTGGCAGCCATATTGTAGCCATGAAGAAAACCAGGTGAAGACAAAGCCAGGACCCCACAAATGGCATTGTAGCAAGATGGGGAAAAAAACCAGGTCTGTGCAAAAAAAATCCATTGAGCTGCTGACTTAACAAATTTTTGAAACTGTCATACTTCTGAACTTCCTATTATGTGAAATAAAATGTGCCTTTATTTTTAACTAATTTGATGCACAGTTTCTGTCACTGGCATATAAAAGCATCCTAACAGGTATTGGCTCCCTGCCCCAATCATCTTTTTTAAAGCTTACCACGTAGCATGTTCCACAATTAGAGATTTAGTCCTTTGAATATTTGTGTTCCTTAATTGGTAATAGGTAAATATATAATCTTAGGGAAGGGACTTTTTTTCTTTTTCTTTTTTTAGATTTTATGTATTTATTTGAGAGAGAGAGAGTACAAACGGGGGGAGCAGGAGGGAGGGGGAGAAGCAGACTCCTTGCTGATGCAGGACTTGATCTCAGGACCTGAGCCAAAGGCAGACGCTTAACTTCCTGAGCCACCCAGGAGCCCCAGGACTATTTTTCTTAGTACTGCACAAAAGGAAATGATTTACAAAGGAAAATATTAATACATTTATCTACATAGAAAGTTAAAACTTTTTAATAAGAGATACCACAAATAAACCTTAAAGGGAAACAACAAACTGAAGAACGATTTTTCTGCATACAACACAGAGTTAATATCCTTTCTATATACAAAGTTCTGCAAATAGATGAAAACCTCAAGAGAAAATATGCAAAAGCTATGAACAAGCAATGGCCATTCAATATATTTTTAATGTTCAATTTTACTTGTAATCAAGGGAATACAAATTAAAATATAATAGTATGTTCATCTACCAGATCTGAATTGGCTATTTTCCCTTAAGAAGGACTACCTCATTAAGGAAAGGACTACCTTAGGATGGTGCCTACCAGCTGAGGTTCCCGAGCTCACTCATGCTGCAGCAGACTAGCCTGGGCTGGTTATCAGGGCGGAGGCAGGGGTGGAGAGAGAGTGGAAACACATGGGCTTCTTGGGGCCCCATCTCAGAACTGGCACGTCATCACTTCCACTGCCTTCTATTAGGCAAAACACATCACAAGGCCAGGAAAGAGTGCTGGGAAACTGACATTACCTCTTGATGGGGGATTTGCAAAATCATACTACAAAGGTTCTGAATACACAGGGAGATGGAGACGGAGAACTGGGCCAATTTTCAATCTGTCACAAGCATGTGCTACATTATCCCAATTATGTTGTAAAAAAATTAAGTGTATCTATAATAGAGTATATATAATATGTTTTTTGTTTGTGCTATGTGGATAGATAGACCGTCCACAGAAACCTACTCTCTATTGCACAAGCACCACACAGAAGAGAATATAGAAATGGCCAGTAAGACTATGAAAAACGCTCAATAGCCCTAGTCGCCATGGAAATGCAAATTCAAGCCATGATGAGACACCATTACCTACCCACTGGCATGGAGAATTAAAAGGAACAAAGTTTTAAAACCTGACAACACCACAGATTAGTGAGGTGTGGAGTTGCTGGGACTCATATACCACTGGTAGGAATATAAACGGGTAGAGAACCACAATGGGAATTGTCCGTATCAACTCGAATGAACACAGTCACCCCTGCGGGGCCCAGCAATTCCACTCCTAGATATATCCCAAAAGCAATGCACATATGCATGTGAAAGATGTTTAAGAATATTCATAGAAGTATATTCATAGTAGCCAAAATCAACCCAGATGTTCATCAACAAGAGAATGAATAAATTGTGAGGGTTTTTTTCCCCACAAAATGGAACACCATACAGTGACATGAGATGAAGTGAAAAGGCAGGGAAAAGAACAAACACTACCAGCAATAACATGGATAACGCTAACAGACCTACCGTTAAAGAGATGAAACCAGACCCCCAAAAAGCATTTACCTTACAGTGCCGTGGACCGTGGGTAAAACTAACCTGTGGCCACAGAAATCAGAGGACTAGTTAGTTACCTTTGACAACAGGGTGATCCAGCCGTGACACGAGGTGCTGCTAACGCACTAGCCTTGATTGGGGTTGGGACTTTACCCCGGAAGACTGCACGCTGTACACTTAAAACTTGGGTATTTTGCTGTGTGTATGTTATACTTCAGTCACACCATTTACAGACGGAGAGTAAAATTTAGATTCGTTTGAAACGTTCGCTATTAAAAGGCACACGCCTCCCCGGGGAGAGCTCTCCGGTTAGCCCATCACCGAGCGCTCCCCACCCGCTCCCCCCCGGAAGAGGGTCCGGCGGGCGCGGGCCGAGCCAGGTGAGAGGCTGCGGGACTGGCAGGTCCGAGAGGCCGGGCCTCGGCGAGCAGCCAGCCGGCCGGAAGGGCGCCCGCAGGCAGTCAGCGCCGCCCAGCGGCCCAGCGACGCACGGCGCCCGCCGCAGGCCCTGGCGTGGAGCCAAACCAGCTCGGCGCCCTTGGCCGTGAGGCGGCCCTCCGCGACCCCGCCCCTCCCCGCCCGGCTCCCCGGCTCGACTGAGCGCGCCGCTTTCGGGCTCTTCCGGCCTGCCTCCGGCACCGCACGCCGCAGGGCGGAGCCCCCGCCGCCTGGTTCAGCGAGAGGCCCTGCAGAAATGTCACAGGTGAGCCCAGCTGAACGAGCTTTCCTAGAGCTCTCGTCCGCTTCCCCTCTCCTCTTCAGCTTCCCGGGCGGATGCCTCTCGCTCAACACATTTTTAGGATTTTCTCACCGATAAAAGGGAGATCCGTGGTCCTTGGGCTTGGGCTGCCTAAGGGTCACTGGGGACAAGCTGCCAGGATCGAAGGAAGGATATAAATAAAAAGACAGAGTTCCTTCAGGACTCTGCGTTCAGGCCGATGATTGATTCATATCATTGCCTTTCCGTAACAGCTGGGGAAATTTATCCAGACTTTGCTCGAGAATTTTAAAATGTGCTGCAGTTTGCCCCAGAGGGATCTTAAAATACCTATGATTTTAACCAGCATAGTGTTTGAGTGTGTCTGGTCTCTGTCAACATAGGTTAATAATAAATTTGATTTACTAAATATAGCAAAGTAGGGCACTGTTGTCTGCAAATATCGCTCACAATAATCAAAGGAACACTCTACCTCTGAAAAGAATAATACATTATATGTTAGTTAATTGAATTTAAATTAAAAAATTAAATTAAAAAATAATAATCGGAGCGCCTGGGTGGCTCAGTTGGTTAAGCGACTGCCTTCGGCTCAGGTCATGATCCTGGAGTCCGGGGATCGAGTCCCTCATCGGGCTCCCTACTGGGCAGGGAGCCTGCTTCTCCCTCTGACCCTCCCCCCTCTCATGTGCTCTCTCTCCCTCTCTCTCATTCTATCTCAAATAAATAAATAAAATCTTTAAAAAAAAATATTTTAAAAAAAATAATAATAATCTAAGGAACATAGAAAATGATATGAAACTAATTTTCAAGGTAGAAAATCAAATACTGTGCCTTTTCTGGACTGATTAAGGCTGTTGCAGAAGAACAACACTGGTTTGCTTTTTAGCCACAAGAACCTATTCTCCTTGTAGCTGTGCGTGAGTAAGTCCTGGGAAATGTAAATAAAATCAGGAACCATTTGGCAAGTAGAAACTTGAGAGTCATTTTGACCTCGTGTCACACACCATGTAAGCCAACCAATGCCCCAGCTAAATCCTAACACAAATAGACAGGGGAATGCACATATTTTTTATAGGCCAAAGTCAGAGAAACTTCCAAGAAATGTTCTCTGATGGGTCTACTCACCTCCTGACACAATGCCATGACTACCCGCATAACGGAAGGACCATGGTTGGGATGTCCTGTCACCCTCACTTATAATCCTGAGAGATCCCATGTCCCAAACAGGCAGCATGACCAACCCCCTTGGCCCCCCCAGATAACCTCAAAGATACTAAATTCCAGATTCCATCTACCAGTTCAAGGAAAACGTATATTCTTCTTCCATCCAATGATGCCTGTGTTTATCAAGGGCTGTAACTGGGCCCAAAGCCAGACTGAGCAGGTTTGTTGAATGGAGATAACCTAATACAACTGCTGGACATGAAAAGAAAACAGGAAAGACACACAAAACCCACTGAGCAGATGTCTGAGGAGTCCAATCCTACTCTAATTTTCATAAGATGATTAAGTCTCAAGAGCGCACAGCAGTTACAGACCTGCTGCTTGAATCTTCGTTCACTCGCTCATCACTGTGCCCGGACCATCAGCTGTGAGGGGAACAGGGTGATCAGTAACTGGACACGTTTCCCGGCTGTGAGGGGATCAAAGTGTAGAGGGAAGACCTGTGTGTGAACATCCGTATAAAAACGGGTTGGACAAGCAAGTGTGTATGTGCTGCAGAGGAATGAACACGGTGCTGGACTCACCTCGCTAAGGGCCTCCGACAAGTGCAGCCAGTGGGTGCTCAAAGGTGGCAGGCCCTAAACCCTGCAGCCTGGAAATGCCACCTTATAAGGAAGACAGGCCTTTGCAGATGGGATTGAGTTAAGGATCTGGACTTGGGGGATCATCCTGGATGATCCTAACGGGCCAAAACCCTGATCACAAGCATCCTTACAAGAAGGGGCAGAGGGAGATTTGGCACAGACACACGGAAGAGAAGGCCATGTGAGGACAGAAGAGATTGGATGATGCAGCCACAAGCCTGGAATGGCAAGAGCCACCAGAAGTTGGAAAAGTGAAGAAACAGTTCTCCCCCAGAGCCTCCAAAGGGAGTGTGGCCCTGCCAACACCTTGATTGGGACTCTGGCCTCCAGACCCAGGAGGGAACACAGTTCTGTTGTTTTAAGCCACTAAGTTTGTGTCAGTTTGTTCAGCAGAAACAGGAAACTAACATACCAAGAATTGGGAAAGACTTCAGAGGGGAAAAAAATGCATGCGCTGAGTCATAGAGGGTGTGGAGATGCAAGGGGAGAAGTCACAGTTGCTCGTGGCTGGTGTGTAAAATGCAAAATGGCGGGGTGAGAACAGCCTCGGGCTGGATTATGGAGGGCCCCGATGTTTCTGTTAAAATTTTACCTTGACATTTATTCATGGTAAATGAGGGGGAGCTCTTGCAGGGTTTTAAGCCATTTACATTTTAAATTTACTCTTTAGAAAGGTCTCTCTGTCCACACTGTGGAGACCTTCCCTCACCACCCCCACATCCAGGGTACTAGGAAATCCTATGGGCTCTATATTCTAGATGCATCGACATTCTTACTTCGCTCCCTGCAGCCACTGCTACCATTTTGATCCAAATCCCTGTGTTCACTTCTAGATTTTGAAATAGCCTCCTGGCTTCTCAATCTTTCTCTCCCTCTGTCTCTCCCTCTCTCTCTGTCTCTCTCTCTCTCTGTCTCTCTCACAATGTTATCAAGTTAAAAGAAAGTCTCAAAGTAGTACATACAGCAATTTATGTCCAGAAAATATTCAGAAGACTGGAAGGGCATGCATCAAAATGCTCAGAGTTATTTCTGGTGGTGGGACTGTACCTCCTTTTTAATTTATTGTTTATGATTTTCTCCTTTACCAATATTTCAACAATAAATATATAATACTTTGAAATCAGATTTAAAATATTTTACTCCTATGTTAGTATCTGGGAAAAGTCTCACAATGATATTTTAAAAGGTAAACTACTAAACTAAACACAGGGTTTGATTCCAATTTTGTGTATATGTTCACAAAGAAAATATACTGGAAGAAAAGACCAAAATACTAACAATGTTTAGTTCTAAGTAGTAGGGTTCCCATTCTGGGGAAAATGGGATAAGCGTCCACCCCTGTCTCTCCCCAACTGAATGCAGTTACAAAACCTGGACATAACATGGGGACCAGCGATCTGAGGACTCTGGAAACACAGAGGAGTAGGAGGACAGGGAAGAAGAGCGACACTGGAAGTACCCCCGACCCAGTGGAGAGCTTACCATTTTATTTAACCCTACTGTGCCCCTGCCCGGACTGGACGTATTGGGGGCTATGGGGGGAGGCGGGCGGGGGGGGGCGGGAGGGGGCGAGGGGGGAGCCCCAGTGGGCATCCAGCAGATAGCCGGCTCCTGGAGCAGCAAACAGATCTCCTGGTAGCCACCGTGCTGGCAAAGGCAGCCCACGGCCACCTAAAACTCAGGAAAGAACCTTCTACCATATCAAAGAGCTGTATTCCGGAAAGAATAGAGCAGATCCTGTTGCTTTTTTCTCTGTGTGTCCCCTCGGTGTCTACTCCACTAGGCCCACATGGTTGTGGGCGTGCACCACAGAGCAGGGTAAATAAAGCCACAACTTCCTGGTGGGGGGGTACCAAAAAGACGACCCCCCGGGGAAATGGAGAACTAAAGCAATCACAGAGATAAAGGAGCTTGGAAAATCATCCCATCCAGTTGCTGATGACCGCTGGACTCACTGCCAAGCTGCACGTGCTCAGACTTAATCCTAACCAGCATAACAACGACTCTGAGAGCTGAACTAAGGGATAAACCACTACCCAAGTGGCAGGCTGATGGCACACACACTGAGACGGATCTGAACCGCACTGCAAAGCTACCCACAAAAGACTGGTTAAGAACTTGTTGCCTGGGGGCACCTGGGTGACTCAGTCAGTTAAGCATCTACCTTTGGCTCAGGTCATGATCCCGGGGTCCTGGAATCGAGCCCCGCATCGGGCTCCTTGCTCAGCAGGGAGTCTGCTGCTTCTTCTGCCCCTCCCCCCGGCTTGTGCTCTTGTCTCTTTCAAATAAATAAAATCTTAAAAAAAAAAAGTGAGAGAGAACTTGCAGCCTGTAATCTCTTGGACATCAGCCTTAGCAGTACTTCCCAGGATCCATCTCCTCAGGCAAGGGACTACTACAAAAAAGCTTTTGTGCAGCAAAGGAAACCATCAACAAAATGAAAAGGCAACCTACTGAAATGGAGAAGATATCTGTGAATGATATCTTTAATAAGGGAATAATATCTAAAATATATAAAGAACTCATACAACTCAATACAAAACAAAAACAAAAAAACCCACCACATAGTTGTTGGAGTTCTCTGATTTGGACTTTACAGCAGCTATTACAAAATTCCTCCACCAAGCAAGGGTGAGCATTCTTGAACAAAAGAAAGTATCAGCAAAGAAAAAGAAGACAGAAACAAGAGCCAAATGGAAAATTTCAAACAAACAAAATTCATTGGAGGGGCTTATTAGCAAAATGGAGATGACAGAGGAAAGAGTCAGCCCACATAAGGACAGACCAGTAGAAATTACACAATTTGAGCAACAAAGAGAATAAAAGATAAAAAAATAGAATGAATCTATGGGTCATTTCAGAGGCCTTGGGACAATACCAAAAGGTCTAAAAACATTCATGTCATCAGAGTCACAGAAGAAGAGGAAAAGGGTGGGGTGTAAAAAACTTTTTTTGAAAAAACAATGGCTGAAAATTTCTGAATTTGGTGAAAGACACAAACCTACCCATTCAAGAAGCTGAGCAATTCCAACAGGATGAACCCAAGGAAACCCACCCAGACACATCATAATCAAGCTGTAGGAAACTAAAGGCAAAGAAAACATCTTGAAAACTGTAAGAGAACAATGATTTGAGTAAGTGCAGGTTTCTCCTCAGAGCTGAGCCTTGGAGGCTGGAAAGAAGAGGGCAATATTTTTTTTTTTTAAGATTTTATTTATTTATTTATTTATTTATTTATTTATTTATTTATTAGAGAGCGAGCGAGAGAGAAACAGCATGAGAGAGGAGAGGGTCAGAGGGAGAAGCAGGCTCCCCGCTGAGCCGGGAGCCCGATGTGGAACTCGATCCCAGGACTCTGGGATCGTGACCTGAGCCGAAGGCAGTCGCTTAACCAACTGAGCCACCCAGGCGCCCGAGGGCAATATTTTTTAAGTCTGAAAGAAAAGAACTGTCAGGATTCTATATCCAGGATAACATCCCTCAGGAAAGAAGGCATTTTCACACAAAAAGAAACTAAGAGAATTCATGTGTGCACACCTGCTCTAAAAGAACAGCTTTAGGAAGTTCTTCAAACAGTGGGGAAACAGTATCAGAAGGAAACTTACATCTTCAGAAACAAAGGAAGAGAGCAAGAATGGTAAATATCTAGTAAATATAACAGACGATTACTCTCCTCTTGAATTCTTTAAAATATTCATGGCAGTTGAACACAAAAATTGTAACATTGTCTGATGGGGGTTTGTTGGATGTAGATGTAATAGAGAAGATCACTATCGCATAAGGGGGGGAAGGTAAAGGGACTTGTGTGGTGGTGATATTAGAATAAGAACTTAATTAATGAGAAAGACGTTCAAGCTCTGGATAGGAATCAGGGGCGGGGAAAATGTTCTCCAAACCAGAGCAAGTCCTGTGCCAAAAGGCCTGTCCTCACTTTCACCTGCCGAAACCCAACTTCATCCACCCATCCTTCTTTCCTCAATCCATGAAGACTTCATCAAGGCTCTCTCACTTCCTTCCATGGCATCCCCTTAGCATTTGGTTTATAACTATCTGAGAGTCTTTGTAATACACAATAACTGGTAATATTGATAAAAATATCAGCAACCATCTGTTAGGTGTCTTCTATCAGATACGGCACTAAGTATAACACTTTACAAATGTTATTTCTGGAGTGCCTGGGTGGCTCAGTGGGTTAAGCATCTGCCTTCGGTTCAGGTCGTGATCCCAGGGTCCTAGGATCGAGCCCCGCATCGGGCTCCCTGCTCCTCGGGGAGCCTGCTTCTCCCTTTCCCTCTGCTGCTCCCCCTGCTTGTGTGCTCTCACTCTCTCTGTCAAATAAATAAATAAAATCTTTTTTTTTAAGTGTTATTTCTAATTCTTACCAAAACCCTTTGAGGCAGATAATATTATCCCCCACTTAACAAAAGAGGAAACAGTCAGGGATGCCTGGGTGGCTCAGTCGGTTAAGCGTCTGCCTTCGGCTCAGGTCATGATCCCAGGGTCCTGGGATCGAGTCCCACATCGGGATCCTTGCTCGGCGGGGAGCCTGCTTCTCCCTCTGCCTGCCACTCCCCCTGCTTGTACTGTCACTCTCTCTCTCTCTCTCTAACAAATAAACAAATAAAATCTTTAAAAAAAAAAAAAAAAAGAGGAAACAGTCTCATTGTGTTACTCTGATTTGTATTCCTGTTTCATATACAATAATTAGACTCCTTAGGTTCTGCTAAGTTGTATCTATCCTGAAGCATCTTCTGGGCTCATAGAATCCAAGCTGGAATGACCTTAGTAATGTGCTTCTACTTTAATCCTCTGATTCTATAGCTGACAAAATTGGGCTGGTTTGGTTTATTTTGAAATTGAGTTGAACCCATAAATCCAAAAGAAGTACAAGCCAATAAAATGTTTGTGAACTGGTAGGTCTTGACTATGGCTCTTAAGCCTGCTCCCAAATAACATGCAAGAGTCTGAGAGAGTTGGAGAGAGCTTTGCGCAAACTGCAAAACCTTTCTTGGCTCAAGGATCAGAGAGAAACAATTTATGTTTCTGAGCATCAAAACCTTCGGCTGACCTTGCTGCTGAATGTCTCTTGTGCTCTTGGTAGTGCGACACATTCCACGTTCAAAGTAAGATGGATGTATCTTGGCAATACGTGTTGGAGAAAAATCCATTTTTACGACAAATGGTGTGATGCTTGTCTTGTCGGGGGCTGTGTGGGCAGCCCTGTTGGAGCACAGCATATCCACTTCTGAAGGTCCACAGCTCTCAGAGCACCATAACGGGCTTGTTACCCGGGAATGTTTTAGGCCAACCTGCAGTGCCCACAGAAAGAAATAGTACCTGACCGCTCAACTGTAATGTCCACTATGGTCTGAATGTGTCCTCCCCAAAATTCCTACGTTGAAATCCTACCCCCCACCCCAAAGATAATGGTATTAGGTGGTGGGACTTTGGCCATGAGGGTGGAGCGCTCATGACTGGGATTACTGCCCTTATAAAACAGGCTCCAGAGAGATCCAGCCTCTTCTATTGAGTAAAGATGCAGCAAGAAGGTATCAGCTAGGAACCAGGAAAAGGGCCTACACCTGACCATGCCGGCACCTTGATCTTGGACTTGCCAACCTCCAGAACTATGAGAAATAAGTTTGTTTTTATAAGCAAGCCTGTCTGTGGTATTTTGTTATATCAGCCCAAGCAGATTAAGACAATTAACCAAGGGAACTTTGCATGGAGGAGGCCCAAAGCACTGGGCATTGCAGAAGTGGATTTGGACTTGGAGAAATGGGATTGGAGGGGATAGGGAGCAGATGATATTCCAAGTTGAGAAGGCCAGGGCACAGGAAAGGGGACCAAGTCATGGGGAGCAGAGTTTGACTAGAGTACAGGGTTTATATTCAAAGAAGGAAAAGGGAGCATGGGATATAAAGATGGATAGGGCCTGCATTAGGAAGGGACTTCCCAATGGAAGGAATTGTAAGCCAATTCAAATTCGCTGAGTCAAAAAAGAAGGGAATTCATTGGTTCCCATAACTGGAACATCCAGGGCTGCTGCTAGATTCAGGTATGATTAGATCCAAGCACTAAAAAGACCCTCCATTTGTCCCTGTCCCCTTCCCTCAGCCGTACTCACCAATGGGTGCTGGCCAGCTTCCTCCAGGTGGTCAAGGAAAAACTACCAGCAGCGGTTACAGGGACACATCCCCTCATCTGACAACTCAGGTGGGAGAGCGTCTCCCTTGCCTAGAGCCGTAGCTCAATCTGACTGACTCATGCAAGACACTTACCAGCCTCTCCCTACGCCAGTCGCTGGGTCCTTGTGAATGGGGAGCAGCCGTGGGCCAGGCCTGAGTTACAGGCCCACCCTATTGCCGCAGGAAGAAGGGAGATGAGCAGAGGGAAGGCAAAAGTCACAGTTAACACGGTCTACCACAGGGCTACGTCGTGGAGGGCCTCGGAAGTCAGCGTCAGTGACTGCTTTTCAGGGACTAGGACTGATCAGAAATGAGAGTTACAAAGGGGAGTTCAGTGGCAGGGCATGGGGTGGACAGCAGTGGTCAGGCACGGGGGAGGGTCCCTCCAGCCCCAGGGGCTAACGTCTGAGTTTGACCCCGTAGGGAGCCAGAGGACAGGTCCTTGCCGTGGTAGAACAGGGAAGACCAAAGCACTGGGAGAGAGCTGCTCTCGTGCCTTTATCCTGACAACCAAACGGCGACAGCACCAGAGCACGGGGGCCCTGCTAAAAAGACCAGGGTTCCCTGTTTTCTCTGCAAGCCCGTGACCCCATCAGACTCACAAAGCTTGTCTCCGACTGCACGTCGGAGGAGAGGTGGGGTGCAGAATGAACTTGCCCCAGGCCCTCAGGTAGGGGCTCGGGATGATAAATACATGAATTCTGTATGTGCATGGAGTAAGATCCAGAAGGCTGCACACAAACTGTCAACACTGATTTGCAGTGAAGGGAGAGCGCCTTCACTTTATAACAGCAACATGTTGATGTATAAAATAAGCAGGTTTCCATTTGTAATAATAGTATCCATGGGCATTGTGTCAATGCTGCCTATACAGTATACATCGTAAGGGAATTGGGATTTTTTGTACTTTGAGCTGGTGCCTTGGGACAAAACAGGTTCGCTCTGAGAGGGAGACGAAGGGGGTACGGTGGGGGCACGTGATGGACGTGCTTAGTTCTCTCTGGGGCCTCAGGAAGTTCCCACTGAGAAGCTGCTCGTGCCTAGACTTGAAAGGGGACCGAGCATTGACCAGACCAACGAGAACACGAGGAACAGACATTGGAGCCTGAGGGAACGAGGCAGAGGAGTGGGGCCAGAGCAGCCTGGAGGGTCTCCAGAGGGAACTCGGAGTGGCGGGCAGGGGCCAGCTCAGTCACCCCACCACCAACTCCCCACCCCCAGCATGGGGCTTTGCTCTGAGGACAAGAGAGAGCCACTGATACATTCCATGCAATGGAGAGGCATGAGCAGCTTTGAGTGTGGCAAGACCACTGCATGCAAAGGTCAGAGGGAGGGGGGAGGTGGGAGGCTCCTGGGAGAGTGTGTTGAGGGCCTGAAACCAAGGCGGCAGCCACTAGGATGGAAATTTCTCACATCTGCGAGCAAGGTTCACACACTGGGCAGGACATGGGGGATGTAGGCGTAGGAGGTAGGGCTACTGGTTACCATTTTCTGGCCTGAGCTGCTGCTGGATGATGGTCCATGGAAAGAGGAGAGCTTTCTTAAGGTCAAGTCCAATGTTCTACAACTTTTATCATTATTCACCAGGGTTCACTTTTTTCCCTGCCTTTTAGGTTAGTTTTATCCACTTTGCATCTGCCATTTGATGATTCTATCATCCCCATTGATACTGGAGTGGCCATTCGGTGGCAGCACGTCACCCTGTCATCTGCAGCCTTCCCTGAGCTTCTCGAGAATGCCCAAAAGGAAAACTCCTTTATCAGCTTGGTGAAGGGAGTGTGCTCTAGTTCTCTCGAGGAGCACAGTTAGGGGTACATTCTCTGGCCTCACCAAGTAAATCCCTTCTAACACTCCTGGCCCTCTGCGCTCCGGAGCCCTTCCTCAGCACTCCGCTCAGGCAGCTCTGCTTTGCACCTTGTTAACTGTAGGCCACCACTCTGTCCCTGTCTCCGGGACGAAGCTAGCCGCCTGTCGGGACGGGCCCAGATGTCTTTACCAGGAGGGGTTCCCCTCTCAGTAATTCCCCTTCCTATCCTCTATTCTCCACAGCCCCAGGTCAGCCCTCCGTGCTCCATCCACACACAGCCCCCAGGTCCAGCAGACACTTCAGGACTCAGGTCCTGCAGTTCTTTCAGCGAGTACAGAATTTCCTCTGCGCCCTGGGTTGTGCCGCACTCTGACTCTGCTTCTGGTTACAGCGAATCTCGGTGGGCCAGATCTTACCTTGTGAGGCCAGGCCTGCCTAAGTGCCCGGCCGTTTGCCACAGGTGCCTATGTGGCCCAAGAGAGCATGAACCAGAGCATATGTCCCTTTACCAAAAGGCATGTGTTCAGCGAATTCAAATGTAGGTACCATCTGAAGATTGCGGGAGAATGCTTGAGAATTTAGCCATTCCTTATGAGCGTTCCCCCACGCCTCTGACCCTCGCCTTTCCTGCCCTCCGGACCTTCTCCCCCGCCCCGCTGAGAGCGTTAACCGACATGCCTCCCTTACCACAGTTCTAGCGGACTTGTCTGGAAAGTGAGGACCCAGCATCCTGCTTAGAACACGAAGCAGGGGGTGTTGGGCTCCATGGAGCCTGAGAGCATACTCAGTCATTTTAAAGGCTTGTTATTTTTTTTTTTTTTTTTTTTTTTAGATTTTGTCTATTTGACACAGAGGGAGAGATAGCACAAGCAGGGGGAGCAGCAGGCAGAGGGAGAGGGAGAAGCAGGCTCTCCACTGAGCAAGGAGCCCAACATGGGGCTCGATCCCAGGACCCTGGGATCATGACCTGAGCCGAAGGCAGCCGCTTAACCGACTGAGCCACCCAGGCGCCCCAAAGGCTTGTTATTTTTGAGGCCCCAAGCTCAAGAAATGAATTCAGAAAGAAAATGAAAAAAATAACAAGACCGATAGCAGGAGTGCGGCCTCCACCAACAAAGGCCCTCAGCTGAAACCAATTTGGACAGCTCAGCTCCGTCTCAGCTCATGAACTCCGCTTTACCTCAGAGAAGCCCTTCAGCACGCGCACACACACGCACACGCACACACACACGCGCACACGTGCAGGAGGCAGACTGGACTGAGAGCTATTCGGCCTAAAAGAAGCAAAGGAAACTTGCTCCTTTCATTTAAGTGACATTCTCTGTGGTTTTGATTTCAGTAGCTTAACATCTTCGGAAGATGTCTTAGGTCATCCTGGGTCTCCAAGATGGGTTTTTAGGAGACACTTTGGGTTACTGAACCTCCGGAGAAAATAGGAAAATTCCAGAACCAGCTCCTGGTGCCTTTGTTTACACTAGCCACTTACTCCTTGAAACACGTCATCTCACAAACAGTCTCCATTTTTTCAAATCCAGGAATGAAGAATTTGAAGTCCTGAAATATTTGAAGTGCCCCAACCCAGAGCTCATCACCAGAGGGTGCCTGAATCTGAATCTCCTGAGAAGAAAATGGCTTGCCGGGTCCTGGGGAAGATTCAGGATCTTACATTCCAGCTGACCTCTATCACCTGAGGAAGGGAAGAAGATAATGAAAACATGCTCTCTCCCCCGTTGCCTTAAGACCCCAGCCAGGGTCCACCTTCTCCTTGCGACTTTCTGAAAAACCAACCCAGTCCCCTAGGATTTCAGAATCCCTGCACACATTAGCTCCCTGTCCTGACCTGGGGCACAGGCTTGGTCACTCAGTGCTGCCTGGTGTCCACCCAAGCAGCTTTGATGCTTTCTGTAGACAAGGAACACTCCTTCACCTTCAGGCCATGATAGAATGAAGTAGAGAAAAATTTCATTCTAATGTTAAGTGAGAAAAGTCAAAGTCCAGAGCTGTGTGTACGATAAGCTACTAATTGTATAAAAATGGAAAAAAAATAAACTCATTTGCTTGCATAGAAATAAAATATCCTGGGGGTGCCAGGTGGCAAAGTCAGTTGGGCATCTGACTCTCGGTTTCAGCTCGGGTCTGATCTCGGGGGTGTGAGACCAAGCCCCACATCAGGCTCTGTGCTCAGCTCGGAGTCGGCTTAAGATTCTCTCCCCCACTGCCCTTCTGTACCTCCTCTCTCTCTCTCTCAAATAAATAAATCTTTTAAAAAAGTCTCTGGAAAGACACACAAGAAACAAATTATACAATCTCTGAGGAAGGAAAATGTATTTTTGTGGTCTTTGAATTTTGAAACATAAGACTGTTATTTCCTGTCCAAAATGAAGTAATTAAAACACAATTTAAAATACACATATTTGGAGCGCCTGGGGGGCTCAGTCGGTGAAGCATCTGCCTTTTGGCTCAGGTCATGATCCCAGGGTCCTGGGATCGAGCCCCGCATCGGGCTCCCTGCCCAGCGGGAAGCCTGCTTCTCCCTCTCCCACTCCGCCTGCTTGTGTTCCTGCTCTCGCTGTCTCCCTCTCTGTCAAATAAATAAAATCTTAAAAAAAAAATTTTTAATACCCATATTTATTTTTAAAACATTTCTTTTCCCCAGAATTTCAAGGTAGACTAGACAAGGTTGGCCCAATAATAGTGTACTTCTGGGTAGAGTATACTTCCACAGACTGCAACACAGGAAAGGTTAAATATCAGTATCATGGTTCTTTGGGAGACAGGTGGAACCAGAGGTGGAAAAACAGTGTTGTGCTAAAAGGTTACAGTGCCAGTATGGAATTGAAACTCCTTAGACCTCCAGGAGCATTCCTGAATTCACAAAATCACAGGAGTGTCACTGGACTTTCCTATACAAAATGGGGACAAGGACAAGGCTCATGAAGGGACTAGTATGGGGTCAAACTGAGGCAGCACACTTGGATGGAGAAGCCAGTTAGGAAGAAGTTCAGAAATTCACAGAAGTCACAAAGAAGGTATAGGGTACACACAGAACAGAGATTTGATCCAAGTCCACCTCCCAAGAGCATGCCAAACCCCAATTCAGAAGTTTATACTTACACTGAAACTGAGGTTATCCTGGAAGGAAACTTGCTTCTGAGACCCATGGGGCAGCACCCGTGCCTGCTCAGACAGAACCTCAGTGTCATCAAGGAAATGGTACTCCTTCCTTAAGACACCTTCTTTGTATCTGCCAGAAAACTGTCAAATCTATGATGACTGCTCTTTGAAGGGTACCACCTCATGCTGTGTAATCCACAACATGTTAAACCACCATGGCTGCAGAGGACAACTCTGAGTAGCGGGCAGGGGGTCTGCAGGAACATGTTTGTGGATCTCAAATGGAGGCAGGATTGCCTATATTCTATAAAACCTTAGTGAAATACACACACACACACACTCACCTCTTCTGCCTTTACAGAACAAAAACCTTAATGAGTAATTCACATTTCAAAAAACTAGTTTGTGAAAAAACTTCCCTCAAATAATAGGTTTCGTTTTTTAGGTTGAAAATGTGAATTGTTATTACTGTATTTTATTTCTATATTTTACTGCGCCCTGAGATTTCATTTGTGCCCAATTTGTCATGGTTCAAGAAATGTTAGGAATTCATGGTTGAAAGACTCCTGGAGCTGCAAGAGCAGAGGCCATCCACTTCCAAAGTAAGATGTGCTTCATGTAGCATGCACTCTGCACGTCAGCTTCACTTAGTGATAATAGGTGATGGAATAAATTATTGTTTTAGGGATCTACTACGGATAACAACTTTCTCCTCAGCACACAGAAATGGTTCTCAAATTCTAATCTGCATAAGAATAACCAGAGAAGGGGCGCCTGGGTGGCTCAGTCGTTAAGCGTCTGCCTTCGGCTCAGGTCAGGATCCCAGGGTCCTGGGATCGAGCCCCGCATCGGGCTCCCTGCTCAGCGGGAAGCCTGCTTCTCTCTCTCCCACTCCCCCTGCTTGTGTTCCCTCTCTCGCTGTGTCTCTCTCTGTCAAATAAATAAATAAAATCTTTAAAAAAAAAAAAGAATAACCAGAGAAATACGTTAAAATTATATTCTCACCTCTTTCCATCCCAACTACAGCCACCATCCTGACTCAGTGGGTTCAGAGTTTTGTTAAATACCTGAGCAAGGACTCGGTTACGGTACAAACTTCACTGTCTTGTGTGAACTCAGAGGAGACCTGCCAAACAGGAACAATAACTGTGATCTATTTTGTTACCAGTGGCTTTTAAATAAATAAGAAATAATCACGGCTCCCTTAGGTACTTGAAGCAAATAAAGTGAAAATCCAGGGTAATCAAAATTGCCTTTGATGTCTTCCTTCCACTGGGTCCCAGATGAAGAAATTGACTTGCATTCAGGAACTCTCGTAAATGAGAAATAAATATCACTAAAGAGAATCCCAGCAAGCATGCAGCACACAGAGAATGAGACCGACCCAGGAGACAACAGATCAGAGTCTCCCAATTTACACCAACAGAGGAGTAAGGAACACACAATTCCACAACAGAGGAGGAAGCTCTCATGCTATTAAATTCAATGCCTATATAATGTGATATTGTTTGCATGGCATTAAGCAAAGCACTAAGTATGTTCAAGTTGCTCTAAAGCATCTTTTTTCTTTTGCCCTCTCTCCTCCCCACTGTCCCAGCCCTGAGACACATGCCCATGAGGAAAGGGACAGGAAATCAACATGTATGGAGTCAAGTGTACCTATCCACCTGTGAAATAGGTAGTCCCCTTACCACTTTGCAAATATGGAAACAGAAGCACAGAGATTAAACAACTTGCTACAGTCACTCAGGCAGGACAAATCGGGGCTAGGATTCACATGCTGTTCTGCTGGCATTCCAAGTCTTGGCTCACCACACCCTGGAGCATCGTGCTATGCACTATGCCAGGCACAAAATAATGGTAACTAACACACGTAGTGACTACATGGTTTGTTCTCAGTTTCTTAAGGCTTGCTCCCACCCTCTTCCTCTACTCCCTTTCCTCAAATCTCATCTATTTCTCATGGCTTTGAATTCTATCTATATATAGTCATCAACTTTCAAATATATATTGTCAGCCCAGATCTCGTCTCTGAGCTTCAGAGACGTATCCACTAGGCAACATATCTGTGACTTACTGTTGTCTGAAATGGAATATGTCAAACACTGAACTGTTTATTTACAGTCCCTCCTTCTCCAGCAAAATCCTTTCCCTTCCCCGTTCTTCACCATTTCACTTACTGGCACTGCCTTCCACGCGATTGCTCAAGCCAAAACAATGAGCAGCACCCTGAATTCCATCACCCTCCCACACAAGGTACATTAGCATCCTGAGAAGCCACCTCCAAAATGTAACTAAAAATCTAACTACTACCTACTGTCCTCTCTTTTACCATCCAGTTTTTTATTTATATATGCATCTGTGTACTCACATTTCTTAGCTGCAGTGTCAGCGTCAGAAACTTTGGGAGCCACTCATTGCCCGTCAGGTTAAGGCGCCTGCCTACGTCTTTGATCTCATCTTCCCTCATCTCCCCCTCCTGGTTCCTTCAGTACCTGGAGTTCCGAGCTCTTTCCCACCTTGGAGCGTGAGTATTTGCTGTTACCTCCGCCTGGACCGTTTTTCTCCATACCTTTCCCATAGCTCTCTCAGTTTAAATGTAGATCCTCAGAGAGGCCTCCCCTGACCACACTATGTAGACTGTGTCCTATACTTACTTATTTTTCTCTAATGAATACCTATCCGTTGACTTATCATCAGTTTTTCCAGGAGACTAAAAGCTTTGCGAGGACAGGAATGATTGACATAAATGGTGATGCCCTGCACCCCACTTTCACCTAACTCAAAGATCCCCACAGGAAGGGAAAGTAACTAAGGACTACCTGTACTGTCTCTGTGGTTTCATAGAAGTAGTCAGGTTGCATGCTGTTGTAGGTAGAATTGCGTCCCCTGAAAAGATATGTTCATTTCCTAACCCCTGGCACCTGTGGGTGTGACCTTAGTCATAAATAGAGTGGTTGCAGATATACTTAGTTAAGATGAGGTCATACTGGACTAATAATGACCCTTAATCCAATATGACTAGTGTCCTCAAAAGAGGAGACTCGGGACACATAGACGGAGAACGCCAGGACAACAGGACAGCGACTGGAGCGGTGCACCTATCAGCCAAGGGAGCCAAGGATTACCAGCCGCTCCAGAAGCTAAAAGAAAGGCACGGAACAGATTCTCCCCTGAAGCCTGCACACACAGCATGGTGCTTCGACACCTTGACCTCAGACTTTCAGCCTCTGAACTACAACTCTCAGAGGATGAATTTCTGTTGCTTTGAGCCATCCGGGTTTGTGGTGGTTGTCTCTCGCTTGAGGAAAGTGAGGAGAGGATAGTAATTTCTAAAATAAAATGTAGCTCGTTTTGTGGATTTTAAGAAGAGTAATTAGTCAGAAGTGAAGCTAGGCCCAATACAGGATTTGGAGAACCTGGAGATGATTTCTAACGCGGGTTTTCTTCCCCGAAGGTAAAAACTCTCACCCAAACTCTACTATCTCATGTTACCCCAACCCCTGAAGCAAAAAATAAGACATTTAATTCTTTAAGCAATTAAATTCCTCATTAAACTTTTGCCACCTGACCTGAAAGAACAGAAAATCCTATTAACAGTGATGCTAGATGTTCTCATTGTTTAATAGCTGTAGTACTTTTAAAAGTCAGGTACTGATAATGAAGTTACATCAGCCTTTTAGGACATCTCTGAACACAAATTGCATTAACTCGGAAGTCTCAGTTGGTTCATCAAGAGTAATGGAATTATTACTGCCAGAAGCCACGATTCCACGGAAATGAAAATTGTATCTTTCCAAATACTATAAATGATGATGCTTGGCAGTCTTGTACTCATTGAATCAGAAAACTTATCTTTTTATCTGCATTTTTGAGATGGGTTTTAATGTAAGCAGCATTTTCGAGGGGAAAAAAAACTAACCAAAATTTAATTTAAAATAGTAGTTAAATATCGGCTAGGAAATCACTGATGGTCAAGTATTGGGTCATTCAGGCCCTTGGTCCAGTCTTGCTGCTTACCCCTGGTGAATGTGGGGCTACTCACTTCCTCTGAGCTTTGGGATCCTCATCCATTGAAGAGCAAGAAGGGAAGAACTCGATCATTTCCCAAATCCTTTCAAGCTCTAAAATAATGTTGTATGTGGACATTTCCTTATTCCTTTGCAGCTCAGGATTTCATAGTTAGGCTTTCTGACTCTTTTGAGCCAACAAAAGTTTCACTGATCTCAGTGCCCGTACCTGCTGAACAAGCCAGTGAGATGTTGTGGCTGGAAGGAGACTTGTTGAAGCTGCCTCCCATCACTGGGACCCCACAGACAAGTGTGCAGTCTGTTCATGGCACAAGAATGCCCAGTCTGGGAGACAAGGGAGACTGAACTCGTCCGAGCTCCATTTGCCAAGCCAAGCGCCTGTGAGTTTGCATCCCTCAGGGGTGGCACCTCTTCCTGATCTACAGAAAGGCACCAGAGACTCATAGCAGCCCTGCGTCACCTCCCTGGATTTCATAGTTTCTATGGAGAAGCTGCCAGATTTTCTTGTTTCAGAGAAAGCAGTTACAGAATATAATTACTATTGCTATTAATGTATGACTGTTTATTATCACTTATTCTTATGAACTGATAAAGAGCCTATATGCACATTAAACTAGAGAACTCTGAAACCAAACAGACTGGCTATAGAATTTCAAAATTCCAGTCCTCCTTTTATCACTATACTCTGTACATGACAACAATAGAAGTTGCCAGTTGTAACTCAGTCAGTTTCATGATTTGTTTTACAATCACATGATCCTGACTAGGGTGTGTATCACTTTAACCCCTATCCAAGTTTCTGATATTAGCTTGCTCTCACACCATGCAATTAGTAGGAGTTTAAAGTTGGGACAACAAAGATAAAAGCATGCACCACAGATTCAGCTCTGTGTGAGTGAGACCTCTCCCAGGCCCCCCACGCCACCCCATCTGTTCCTGGGCCAAGTGGGACTCCAGGCTGCCTGACCCTGGAGGCACAGGAGATCCACTGGGTCCAAGCTCCTGGCTGAGTGGCTTCATGGAATCTTCAAGCAAATGAGCTTTTATGGTCCATCAAGAAATCAGTCTTTGCAAATACTACCTCTTTCATTGGTTGTCACTGGCCACACTGCACTTGGCAACAGTCTAATGAGCCTGGAATGAAGCCTCCATCCTTCCAGATCTTGTCCTTCTTCTCTTAAAGAGGCCCTAAGATGGATTTACTGTAAAGTTTAAGCCTCAAGACTCACTGCTTGCATGGATCTTTTCCAAGACTTTTAATCAATTTTTTTTGTAGAGAATACACAGAATCAGCAAAAAGTATGCAGCCAAGTAAGTCGGTTAGAAAGGCTAACAGCAGACTTCCCACTTTTATATGCTTAAATTACCTTCATATTTTAACATGTAAAATAGACATGGAAGATATAAAAAATTATAAACTGAACTTCTAGAGCTATAAAATACAGTATTGAGATTATTTTTATTATTTTTAAAAAATATTTTATTTATTTGAGAGAGAGAGAGAGCAAGCGCACACACAAGCAGGGGGAGCGGCAGGCAGAGGGAGAGGGAGAAGCAGGCTCCCCGCTGAGCAGGGAGCCCGATGCTGGGCTCGATCCCAGGACCCTGGGATCATGACCTGAGCCGAAGGCAGACGCTTAACCAACTGAGCCACCAGGCACCCTTGAGATTATTTTTTAAAAGATATACTTAGGGGCACCTGGGTGGCACAGTTGATTAAACATCCAACTCCTGCTTTCAACTCAGTCCGTGATCTCAGGGTTGTGGGATCAAGCCCCATGTCAGGCCCCACGATCAGCACAGTCTGCTTGAGTTTCTGTCTCCCCCTGCCCCACCCCGCTCTCTATCTCAAATAAATAAAAAATATAGACAAAATCAACAGATTAGATTCTACAGAAGAAAATATTAATCTCAGAGATAGAGCAAGAGAACTTTCCAAAGTGAGACACATACACACACACAAAGCTGAAAAAAAGAGATTGAGTAAGCTGTGGGACAACTTCACGTGACAATATGCATTAAGAGGAGACTACAAAGTGGGGAGGAGAAAGAAAACACTGAAGAAATAATAATTGGAACTTTTCAAAATTTAACAAAAACTCAAAACATACAGACCCAAAAAGCTCAAGGAACCACAAACACTGAAACATAAATAAAACAATACCAAGACCTATCAAATTAATTAAAACCAATGAAGGGAGTTAATCTTAAAAGTGGTCACAAGAAGGTGTGACTGGCTGGCTCAGTCAGAAGAGCATGTGACTTTTTTTTTCCTTTTTTTTAATTTAGGAAGGTAATGAGGGGGAGGATGGACAGAGGGAGAGGGAGAAACAGAGAATCTTTTTTTTTTTTAAGATTTTATTTATTTGACAGAGAGACACAGCGAAAGAGGGAACACAAGCAGGGGGAGTTGGAGAGCCACCCAGGCACCCAGAAACAGAGAATCTTAAGCAGGCTCCATACCCAGCACAGAGCCTGATACAGGGCTCAATCTCACAACCCTGAGATCATGACCTGAGCCAAAGTCAACAGTCAGACACCTAACCAACTGAGCCACCCAGGTGCCCCTAGAGCATGTGACTCTTGATCTTGGGGTCAAGAGTTTGAGTCCTACATTGGGTAGAGAGATTACTTAAAAATAAATAAACTTAGGGGTGCTTGGGTGGCTCAGTTGGTTAATCATTTGCCTTCGGCTCTGGTCATGATCCCAGGGTCCTGGCACCAAGTCCCTCATCAGGCTTCCTGCTCAGCAGGGAGTCTGCTTCTCCCTCTCCCTCTCCCTCTGCCATGCCCCCTGCTTGTGTTCTCTGTCAAATGAATAAATATTTTAAAAATAAACAAACTTAGGGGAAAAAAGTCATCACAAGAAAAAGACCACACACCGTGTAGAGGAACAATAATAAAAATCATAGCAGATCCATTTGCAACGACAAGGATGGAGTTAAATAGGCTAAGAAAAATAAGTCAAAGACAAATATCGGGTGCCTGGGTGGCTCAGTCGTTAAGCGTCTGCCTTTGGCTCAGGTCATGATCCCAGGGTCCTGGGATCGAGCCCCCAGTCGGGCTCCCTGCTCCGCGGGAAGCCTGCTTCTCCCTCTCCCACCCCCCACGCTTGTGTTCCTGCTCTCGCTCTCTGTCAAATAAACAAATAAAATCTTAAAAAAAAAAATCAAAAAATAAAAGTACTGAAAGGGAAAAAATGTCAATGTAGAAGTCTATACGCAGCAAAATATCTTTAAAATACTAAGTTGAAATAAATATTTCAGCCTGGAAAAAGTGAAAGAATCTATTACCAACAGACCTGAACTGTAAGAAACGTTAAAGGATGTCTTTAGGCAGAAGGAAAATAGAACCAAGGAGAAATCTGGATCTACACAAAGAAATGAAGAACACCTTAAATTGTAAATATATGGGTAAATATATGAGACTTTTTCCTTCTTCTTCAAAATCTCTTTAAAGCCATTTAAGCAAAAATAGTGTACTGTGGGGACTTTTAACAAATATAAGTAAAATGTATGACAAAAATAGCACAGTCTGGGACGCCTGGGTGGCTCAGTCGGTTAAGCGTCTGCCTTCGGCTCATGGCATGACCCCAGGGTCCTGGTATTGCGTCCCACATCGGGCTCTTGCTTGGTGGGAACCTGCCTCTCCCTCTGCCTACTCTGCCTGCCGCTTCCTCTGCTTGTGCTCGCTCTGACAAATAAAATCTTTTTTAAAAAAATAGCACAAACTGAGAGTAGGAAAAATATTATTACTGTAAAGTTCTTACACTATAAATGAAGTGGTATATTACTTAAGACTAGAATGTGATGAAAATTCATACACAATAGGGGATGCCTGGGTGGCTTAGTCGGTTAAGCATCTGCCTTTGGCTCAGGTCATCGTCTCCAGGTCCTGGGATTGAGTTCCCAAGTCAGTCTCCCTGCTCAGTGGGGAGTCTGCATCTGCCTCTCCCTCTGCCACTCCCCGCCCCCCCAAACTCATGCTCGCTCTTGCTCACTCTCTCAAAAAAATAAAAAAAATTTAAAAATTTACATACAATAAACCCTAAAAACACTTAAAATTTAAAACAAAGTATTATAGCCAAGAAGCCAACAAAGAGGAGGAAATGGAATAATAAACAAGTATTCAAAAGAAGGCAGATAAAAAGGGAGACAAAACTCAAGATGGTAGATTTAAACACAATGACATCAATATTCACATTCAATGCAATGGTCTTAACACTCCCAACTAAGGCATAGGTTGGCAGACTGGATTAAAAAAAGGCAAAACCAAACTGTATGCTACCCACAAGATGGACACTTTAAATATGAAAAATACAAAAAAGTCTCAAGTAAAAGGAGAAGATAATACTATGTTAATATCTGGGGGTTTTTAAGTTTTTAAGTGGACTGCTGGTATTAACATAAGCTTTTAAAGCAAAAAATATTGGGCGCCTGGGTGGCTCAGTTGGTTAAGCGACTGCCTTCGGCTCAGGTCGTGATCCTGGAGTCCCGGGATCGAGTCCCGCATCGGGCTCCCTGCTCGGCAGGGAGTCTGCTTCTCCCTCTGACCCTCCCCCCTCTCATGTGCTTGCTCTCTCTCATTCTCTCTCTCTCAAATAAATAAAACCTTTAAAAATAATAATAATAAAATAAAATAAATAAATAAAGCAAAAAATATTATCAGGAATTAAAAGGGTAATTAAATAATGATATGAATGAATGTCAATTCAACATGAGGACATAACAATCCTAAACATTAATGAACTATTAACAGAGTTTCAAAATACATAAAGCAAAACCAGTCAGAACTAAAATGAAAAATAGACAAAATCCACAATCTACCTGGGGATTTCAAGACCCCAATATTAAATGATAGCAATGACAGCCAGAAAATCAGTAAGGATATAGAACTTGAACACCACCATCAGCCAACATGACCTAATTGGCATTACAGATTATTTCACTCAACAGAGCCAGAAGATACATTCTTTTCAGGTGAATATGGAACACTTATGAAGATGTATCATGAACCATAAAGCAACTCTTAGAATTTTAAAAGGAATCAAATCATACAAACTATTTACTAACCAAAATGGAATTAGAAGTCAGCAACAAAGATCTTTGGACACTAAATATTTGCCCAAATATTTGGACTCTAAATAACACACACTGAAAATAACCCATGGATCAAATACAATGCCAAATGGAGAATTTGAAGTTTTGAACTGAATGAAAACAAAGATACATTATCAAAATTTGTTGGAATGAAGCTAAAGCAGTGCTTAGAAGGAAATTCATAGCATTAAAATACCAGTATCAGAAAAGAATTGCCTCAAATCAGTGACTCCAGCTCACACTTTAAACTAGAAAAAGAGCAAACTACACCTGAAATAAGCAGAATAAAAAAGAGCAGAAACTGGTGAAATAAAAAGCAGAAAAACAACAGAGGAAATGATGATGGAAACAAAATCTGATTTGATTCCTTTTAAATCAATAAAATTGATTTTAAAAAAGACATGTTAGGGAGCCTGGGTGGCTCAGTCAGTTAAGCGTCTGCCTTCGGCTCAGCTCATGGTCCCAGGGTCCTGGGATCGAGCCCTGCATCAGGCTCCCTGCTCAGTGGGGAGCCCGCTTCTCTTTCTCCCCTCTGCTCATGCTCTCTCTTTTGCTCGCTCTCTCTCAAATAAATGGATAAAATATTGAAAAAAAAAAAAAGGGCGCCTGGGTCGCTCAGTTGGTTAAGCAAACTGCCCTCGGCTCAGGTCATGATCCTGGAGTCCCAGGATCGAGTCCCACATTGGGCTCCCTGTTCAGCAGGGAGTCTGCTTCTCCCTCTGACCCTCCTCCCCTCATGCTCTCTCTCATTCTCTCTCAAATAAATAAAATCTTAAAAATAAAATAAAATAAAATAAAAAAAAGACGGGGCGCCTGGGTGGCTCAGTCAGTTAAGCATCTGCCTTCGGCTCAGGTCATGATCCTGGAGTCCCAGGATCGAGTCCCACATCGGGCTCCCTGTTCAGCAGGGAGTCTGCTTCTCCCTCTGACCCTCCTCCCCTCATGCTCTCTCTCTCATTCTCTCTCAAATAAATAAAATCTTAAAAATAAAATAAAATAAAATTAAAAAAAGACGGGGCACCTGGGTGGCTCAGTCAGTTAAGCATCTGCCTTCTGCTCAGGTCATGATCCCAGGGTCCTGGGATCAAGCCCCACATCGGGTTCCCTGCTCGGCGGGGAGTCTGCTTCTCCCTTTCACTCTCCCTCTGTGCTCTCATGCTCTCTAATAAAATCTTTAAAAAAAATAAAATATAAAAAATTTTAAAAAACATGTTAACATTAGGATTGAGAGAGAATATCACTACGTATCTTACTTTATTAAAATACAAGGGGAAAAAAAATACAAGGGAATTTCCAACTTACGCCAACAGATTTGACAACAAATTCCTTTGAAGATGCACAACCCCAAAGCTTACTCAAGAATAAATAACATGAATAACCCTTATCTATTTTTAATATTGATTTGTAATGTAAGAAGGAAATTCCAGACTCAGGTTGGCTTTGTTATGAAATTCTACCTAACACTAATGGAAGAAGTAATGACAATATGATACCCAGTCCTTCGGAAAACTGAGGAGGAGGGAGTTAACATTTACCCTTAGGCCAGCATGACCTTTATAAACTCAAAACCAGAAAGACATGACAAAACCCTGGAAGAGCTTATCACCACCTTTCAGTTATCTTATTTTATTTTTTTTTTTAAAGATTTTATTTATTTATTTGACAGAGAGAGGCACAGCGAGAGAGGGAACACAAGCAGGGAGAGTGGGAGAGGGAGAAGCAGGCTTCCCGCGGAGCAGGGAGCCTGATGCGGGGCTCGATCCCAGGACCCTGGGATCATGACCTGAGCCGAAGGCAGACGCTTAACAACTGAGCCACCCAGGCGCCCCACCTTTCAGTTATTTTAAAAAAGCCATAAATATGTCAATGTCTCAGAAATAGGTGAAATTACTACTCAACAGTGGCAAGATTTGAAGATTTTCATTTTATTAAAAATATAGCAACACAATAGCAGCATCATTTGATAAATCTTTACTAGTACCACTTAGAAGTAGTCCTACTCACATAAATATACACCACCTAATGCAGCATCTTTATGTTTACATTTTAAACTCTTCCCTTAATAATCATAGCATTATGTAAAGAACACTATTGTTAAGATTCAGAAGAGTAGTATTTAACTGTTAAACGAACTACCTACACAACTACACAATACACCCAAATGTCATCTTCTGTGGAAATCGGGGAGTTCTGTAGATTGTTCCCCAAGTCTGCTGCCTGCCACGCAACCTCAGGTTGGTAGAACTCCATACCCTCAACTCTTAATTCCTTCAGTATGATTTTCATAAATTTCAACTTGTACATATAGTCAAGAAACTATCTAGCAAATAAAAGTTAATCAGGAGTGGAGAAAACTGTATTATTCCATTCCAATCCCAGGAAAATAAATCTTAGCAGTAAAATACGTGAAGTATCCCAAAAGTTGGCAACTTTCGAAATTAAAATGTTAGCCAGATACAAAGTAAATTTAAAAATCAGGCAATAAACTAAACCCGTTTTTAAAAACAATATATTAAGTATTATATTAAATATAAAGTAAGTTTTAATAAATTAGTTGCTAGAACTATAAAAATACCTTAAAATAGAATGGAAAGAAATCTAGTTATTACTTACTACCAACCTCAATAGGGACCAAAAATCATTAATAGCTCCAGCTTTCATTTTTAAAATAATGTATCAATCTTCAGGCAGAATCACCAATAGAACATTTAAGAAAAACAAATTCATCCACAAACCCAAAATTAAGTAGGGAAGTCAATTTGATTTTAAAAGACTTTATATTACATTATAGTGGACTACCGCTTCCAGAAATGTAAATTAGCCCTTTTAAGAGCACTAACTTTTGAAATTTGAAAATAAACAATTTTAAATGAATATTACACTAGTTAAATAAATGTAAGAATACTAAGTATGTCTGAAAATAAAAAAATATCTAAACACATAAAGAACATATTTTGTGGAAATGGCTCTACTTCATAACCCGCCCAGTTAAAATCAGATACTATCTTTTAGTGAAAATATGACTCACTGAAATGTTAAGTTATTCAATGCATCCCTCCAAAAGGACTCATTTTAATAGCTAATTCAACTACTAAAAAAAGACATTTAAATCAAATCATATTATTTCTAATAGATTTTTTAAATGTTTAAAAGCCTGTTACTACATATTATAATTCTTAAAATTAATAATCTTCAGAGCTGACTTGGATTAAGGGTTTAAGTTTTAAGATAAAGACAGCAACATATATATAGGAATGAATGAGGTACTGGAAATAATATCACAAACGAAGTTATTTTCTTCACAAAAAAGGATTCTAAATATGAGTTCTTATTTTTGAGCATTTCAAAATTTAAGTCTCTGACATTTCTGAAGATCAACATAGCATATATAACCTCCTGAATATAAGAAATCTGAACAAAATTACAAGCTGATTAGTGTTTGCAATTATAAATTAATTAGATTAGATGGAGAATAATGAGACAATTGCAGAAGTTAAGGATTTATACTTGTTTTCACATATGAAACTAGCCTGCTTATTATGAAGGCCCATCTTAATATAAATAATTCATTATGCATTGCTGAAAAGAACAAGAGGATCAACAGAATTTGTCTAAAATGATGAATAGCAACACAATTAAGGAACAGAATGTACTCTCTGTATAATCAAGCTAAAAAAAATAATTATAAAGGGATCACATATAAAATGGCTATCTTCTTTGCCTTACCTCAAGTTTTCCTGACAACATCTACCTGGGTTGAAAAAGAATAGCCTTAAAGAAAAAAACAAAATGCCTTAAAAGAAAATAACAAATAAATGGAAACCTACCAGGCTCCTATAAGTGAACAAAGAAAAAATATGTCTTTCTCTCTCAATCTCTCTCTCTCTCTCTCTCACACACACACACACACACACACACACACACATACTCACACTCACTCCACTACCTCCAGGCCCTAAAAAGCTTTGCTTCCATAAGCCCATTTAAGAACATTTTTTCACTTCATCTGGATCTCTTGTATTCCTATCCAGGTCCAACTTTCATGTATCAGTCTTTCAAAAGAAGTATCATTATTTTAAAGCTGAATATCACCAACAGGAAAAATAATTAGCAGCAAGAACCAAATTAAGTGTGTTAACTGCCAACACAGAAAACATTAAGAGTCCAGAGTACAAGAAATAACTCAAACTTTAAATGATTGTTTTATAGACACCACACATTCATTCTCCGTGTCAAAACAATCTCTATGCCAACTAAAACATGATAAACTAAGATGCTGTTTTGAAATGCATAAACAAATACTTTCCTCTAAAATACTTAGCTTTATTAGAGAAATGGTACTAAAAATAACAAAGATTCAAACATTTGCTCTATTCTACTTACATATTATAAATAAGACAATTGTTGATGCAAGACACACACTCCTTCACAATCTTTCCATATGCACCCAAGCATTCTTGTATCAGAATAAGCTGTTTACCAGCCAACCTTATGTGGTTGAATGATTAAAATGACCATCTATACTTTACATAGTAAAGCATTTTCAAAAATTTTAATGTACACAGTGACAAAAAGGAAAAAAAAAAAACACAGTAATTCTGAACACATGAAAGAGTAATTAAGCAGCTTCATAATCAAACCAGGCTTCATTGCAATAAGGGCAATTCTTTCCATTCTCTACCAAATACTTAAGTTTCAATAGTATTAACATTAAAAGAAAACTCAAGTTGAAACCAAGTAACTGATGAGCTACTCAGCTTTTTAAATCTGTAAGTAATTCTTCCCATGAGGTAAGGCAATGGAGTAATCTGATTGTATTAGACTGCATTAAAATAATTATACTTGATTTTTTTAATAACATGCTAATTAAAAGGTGTAACTTTGGGGAAACAAAACAATAATGAAAAGATTTCTGAAACTATGAGTTATGCTTTGGGGGAAAATATTAGCAATGTTGTCATTTTACTACTTGTTACTTCCTGCAGAAAGTGAGCCTAAGAGTAACGGATGACCTATATTTTAAACTCAAGTAAACATATCCTTAAAACAAATAACCTCATGTGTTCTCCTTTACATAGAATTTCTGCACATCATTTATGAGAAGATAATTAAGAGGTAATAATTAAGGCCATCCAATGGAGACAACGAAAGTGTCTGCTTTGATTTAAGTCAAGTAAGAACATGCTTCATTTTCAATTATCACAGTATAAAACTGATGGTCCCAAAACTGCATGGTTGTTTTAAGCTCTAAAGTCATTCTTGAAAACAGGACTTCCCTCATGTTAGGTGAACTATGTAAGAAGCTCTTCTGACATACCACTTGCACACTTCTCTCTGGGAGTGAATGGAATATCCATCTACATTCCCTATGAACTGAGAATGACTAGCACATATAAAATTCTAGAAAACAGCATACCACATTGTAGAAGGCACTAAAGCTTCAGCTTGTGCTCCCATAGCCCATTTTGAAAACCCAGTTTTCTTTTCATAATGGCACCTTTGCCACCCACAGCGGACAACACACACTGCAATGTTATTCCTAATAAGCTTGGAAATGTCAACAAAGTTCAAAAAGAAATGCTTACTTTGTGGGGAGACCCAATGACTCTAAACACCGAATACTAATACATTATTATTAGTATTCGACATGGGTGCTCTTCCTTTTGAAAGAGAACAGGAGCATGCATTGTCAGTTGTTTGTTAAACCACTTAGTTAAGCAATTTTAGTCTGTAAAACTATTTTAACAAAAACAAAAACTGTTGTCCTAAACAGTGAGCAAAAGAAAACACAATAGTGAGAATTTAACACAATCACCGTAAATCCTGTGAAATGTTTAAAACTTCTTACATACTCTGCACTTACAAGGGTGTGTATATATTTGCACCGATTTCAAGCACATCATCAAATCTGTATATACTGAAATTTAAAAAGAAAAAAAAAGTAAAACAATACAAAATTCAGCAACTACCATTTTTTAAAAGAGCCTCCAATGCTTATCTCCAGTCTTTACGGATAGTACAAATTTGGATTTTTGATGTCCCATTTATTTGTAATAGTTCTTGGCAAACACTAACAAACCACATGACAAGTGTGTCAGCCACCATGGAAATGCACAGATTCTAGAAGATGAGTTTGGGTAACACATGTTATTTTCACGATGTCCATGCTTTATTTTCTTACTCCGTAACAAGATGGCCACAAAGTCACCTAACAACTAGAAAAGCTGTTAGTCTGTATCTTTATGCTCAACTGGATTTCTTCACTGTTTAACATCTTGTCGAGAGAATCAAAAGCTTTGGATTTTATTCCAGCATGTGTTCAGAGGTGCATTTGTCAGTCCTATACTGCTTCTGTTTTGGTAGAGAGGTTTTCTTCATTTGGCTGACAATTCCCATTTTGCTGTACTTTGTTTTCCTCAGTCCTTGGTGCATCCTTGTCATCTACTTCTTTGCCCACGCTTGAATCTGGTTCTTTATTGTGTTCCTTCTCCTACAATGAATATTAAGCCACACATTTAATATTTTTCTCAAGAATTGCATACTATTACATCTGGTATGGCTAAAATACATACTCTGTCAACTTAGTACAAGTAGGTATTTTCTCTCATTACCTTATTATATAAATAAGATATGCAAACATGTATCAGTATGTCCTCTGAACTTCTCATAAAAGACGGAAATTGTAAATTAAATTAGAATAAAACAGTCAAAAAGAAAGTCTAAGAAGTGTTTAATAAATGTTACTGAACTGAAAAAGTGGGACAATCTGCTGAAAGAGTTGAATTGCTCCCAAAGATGCCAGGATACATTTGTAATCTGGATACCAAAGAAGCAGAATTCAGAGGATGTAGAAAAAGGAATCACTACTCGTCCTAGCAAAGACTGCTCAAGAAGAGTCCAATTCTGCCCTCAGCTTAAAGGAGAATTAAATGAGAACATATGGAAAAATGCCAGACACACAGTAATGCTCAAGAGACATTATCAATGTTACTGACGATGACGATAAACCCCTACCAATATGAGAGTAAATAAAATTATAAGATGAAAGCTCCAGAACTCATAATTGATTTCCAAATACAAATACACTTACTGGAATAACAAAGCAATTAATGTAATTTATAAGTAGTTAAATATTTATCTCAAAAAACACCCTTACTTGGCGGAATTTGGTTTTCCATTAATTATTCTAATTCAACAAACCTACTAATCTCAGTATATGTTACAAGACCAATGATGAAAAAAAGGGGGGGGGGGGCGCCTGGGTGGCTCAGTCGTTAAGCGTCTGCCTTCGGCTCAGGTCATGATCCCAGGGTCCTGGGATCGAGCCCCGCCATCGGGCTCCCTGCTCCGTGGGAAGCCTGCTGCTCCCTCTCCCACTCCCCCCACTTGTGTTCCCTCTCTCGCTGTCTCTCTGTCAAATAAATAAATAAAAATCTTAAAAAACAAAAACAAAAACAACCAATGACGACAGAACTTTTGACAAATTTGCTGAAACAAATCTATTTCAGGAATATATATATACATACATACATATATATATATATATATATATGAAAATACCCTCAACCAGAAATCTTCGTATAAAATCAAATACATGTTATGTGTAAACAGTCTTATTGTATGCCATCCTTGGACTCCCTAAAGTAAGGAATGCATTTGTCTGAGTTTCAGTTAGCTCTTACCCCATCCCTTCAAAAATCCAGTTTAAAAAAGTTACCAGTTGAACAAATATTAAAGGACACCAAAAACATACAAGATACCACAGCCCTCAAAAAGGTTTTGCTCTAAATCTAGTTCTATGTAGGGGCGCCTGGGTGGCTCAGTTGTTAAGCGTCTGCCTTCGGCTCAGGTCATGATCCCAGGGTCCTGGGATCGAGCCCTACATGGGGCTCCCTGCTCAGTGGGGAGCCTGCCTCTCCCTCTCCCACTCCCCCTGCTTGTGTTCCCTCTCTCGCCGTGTCTCGCTGTGTCAAATAAACAAAATCTTTAAAAAAAATAAAAATTAAAAAAAAAAATCTATATTAATTTTTTAAAGCCTAAACAATGAATGACTGCTACTTACTTTAAGTGCAGTATTGTTCTTCTCCAACTTTTCCTTTCCATCTCGGTCATTAGAACTCTTTCTTGTAGAGCTTGAACGTTCTCTCTCTCTTCTTTCACTAATGTGGTCCCTTTCTTTTTCTCTCTTTTTATCCTTCTTATTTCTGCTATAAGAACAGTGATAATACGCCAGGTAACTTCTAAGAAATTAAAGACCTACTATGTTGTTGACAAAACAGTCTTATCTAACACTAAAGCAAATGTAATCTGGTTTGACCAAGTAACATAAACAGTCCTAGAGCCCCACCTGCTCCACCCCATACCCCAATTAGTTTTTTAAAGATGCCCAAGTCTTTTTTTGCAGAGGCCACCATGCGTTCACAAAAAACACAATTTGGTATTTTCAATTTATTTGTTCAAGATTTATTTATCAGTCTCAACTGTAATGAGATTAAAATAAAACCAAATATATGGGTTTTTTACCCACCTTTTCAAAGCAAAAAATGAATAAGCAGAAAGAAATGAAAAGGATAAAGAATTAGAGGTGGTTCCCAGGGAGGACTGAATGACTGAGTACCAGCAAAACTTGAATTTCAAATAACCAGTGCTACTGCCCTTGTCATTCACCATTACAAACAAGTCACACCAATTCAAGATCAAAAGTTAAGAGAAGACTACATGAACAAGTTCCACTGATAAAAACAATGTACCTTTAGAATTAGAGGGAAAAAACAATGCATTTCCAATCAGAAGCATAAGCTGCCTTTCTACTTTAAAAAGTTAGCCTTAACGTGGAATTCTAAGCTTTTTTCTCTTAATAATGAATAATTCAAAAATAAAGACAAAGACCAAGAAAACAAAGAAACTGAGCAAAAAGACCTAAGAACATATGAAAATTTAGTATAACAAAGGTGGCATCTCAAATCATTGAGGAAAAGATGACCTTTTATAAATAAAAGTTATGGAGACAACTGGATTATTATTTGGTAAGTGATAAAACTTGATCAATATCTCATATCTCATTCCACAATATATAAATAAGTCCAAATGGATGAGAGACCTAAATTCTTAAAATAAAATACAAGTGCTAAAAGAAAACATGGGTAAATTTCTTTACTATCTGGGTTTTGAAAAGAAAGATTTTTTAACCTAACTAAAAATCAGGTACAATAAAAGACTGATAAATCTGCCTACATAAACCTTGCAAGGAAAAAAAAAAGACATTACCATATTCAAAAGAGAAATGACATATTTGCAACATATGTGTGCATCTTTCTACATAATTTTTAAATGTCAAGGGAACAATCACATCAAACTGAGTAAAATTCTTAGGAATAAATTTAACCAAGGAGGCAAAAAATTTGCTGAAAAAGATGAAGAAAAATAAATAGAAAGACATCCAGGCTTATGGACTGGAAGACTTAAATATTGTTAAAATGGCAATACTATCCAAAGCCACCTAGAGATTGAATGCAACCCCTATCAAAATCCCATTGTTGTTATTGCAGAAATACAAAACCCCATCCTAAAATGCATGTAGAATCTTGAAGGATATCAAATAGCCAAAACAATCTTAAAAAGAACAAAGTTTGAAGGCACAGCATTCCCAATTTCAAAACTTACAAAAACAGCACAGTATTACATAAACAAAGAAAATAAACCAGTGGAATAGACCAGAAGACCCAGAAATAAACCCCCACATATATGATTCAAATGATTTCTGACAAGGATGCCATGACCCATTCAATGGGGAAAGGACAATCTTTTCAACAAACTGACACTGGGAAAACGATATCCACACACACAAGAATGAAGCTGGACCATTATCTTATACCATATTAAAAAGTTAACTCAAAATGGATCAAAAACCTAAATATATATGCTAAAGCTATAAAATTCTTAGAAGAAAACACAGGAGAAAATCTTCATGACATTGCATTTGGCAATGTTTTCTTTGATAGGACACCAAAAGCACAGGCATCAAAAGGAAAAAACAGATAAATCTGACTTCATCAAAATTAAGAACTTTTGTGCAGGGGCGCCCAGGTGGCTCAGTCGTTAGGCGTCTGCCTTCGGCTCAGGTCATGATCCCAGGGTCCTGGGATCGAGCCCCACATCGGGCTCCCTGCTCAGTGGGAAGCCTGCTTCTCCCTCTCCCACTCCCCCTGCTGTGTTCCCTCTCTTGCTGTGTCTCTCTCTGTCAAATAAATAAATAAGATCTTTAAAAAAAAAAAAAAAAAACAACTTTTGTGCATCAAAGAATACTATCAAGAAAATGAGAAGCCAACCCACAAAACAAGAGAGATATTTGCAAATCAGAAATGCTCAAAAAACAGCAATGGAAGTGTAGGGGAGGATCAGCCTTACTAAACATTAAAAAAATACTACACAATTTGAATAATAAAAAGCATGGAGCATTGGTACACGAATCATCAGTCAAACCAACCCAGCAGCAGCGAAGGCCCAGAAATAGACCCAAACACAAAAAGAAATATATAGTACCTGAAAAGGCAATATAAGAAATCAATATTAGAAAAATTGAGTTTTTAATAAATGATACTGATCAAAAGAAAAGCATATAGAAAAATAAAGTTGGACCCACATGCCATACTATAACATAAGGATGAACTCCTAATGGATCAAAGATTTTAATGCAATAAGTAAAACCATAGAAGTATAAGAAGAAACAAGGGGGGCATTCTCTTATAATCTTGGAATAGAAAAGACCTTTCTAACTTTATATGACTCAAAATCCCGAAGTCATTCAAGAAAAAATTTGAGGGGCGCCTGGCTGGCTCAGTCAGTAGAGCATGTGACCCTCAATCTCAAGGTTTTGAGTTTGAGCTCCACACTGGATGCAGAGTTTAAAGAAAAAAAAAGAAAGAAAGAAAAAACTCGGGAAATTATTAAAAAAATCAAAATCCTTTGTAAAATCAAGTCTCATAATATTTTCTGAAAAGAAACAACAAAGTAAGAATGATACCTAGTATCAAATCACTAAAGAAAAGTCTCCCTAACACAACGGCGCTTGGCTGGCTCAGAAGAGCATGCTACTCTTGATCTCAGGGTCCTTGAGATCGAGCACCATGTTGGGGGTAGAGTTTACTAAAAAACAAAAAACAAACCAAAACCAAAACAAAAAAACAAAACTTAAAAAAAAAAAAGAATAATCACTCTAATACAAGAAGAACCCCTGGAAATAAGAAAAACAAACAAAAAGCAGAGCCCACAAAAAAAAAAAAAAATGGGCAAAGCATACCAACAACTCACAGGAAAGGAAATACAAATGGCCTTCAAATATATGAAGAGAAGGTCACCTTCACTCCTAAGAGAAATGCAACTAAAATTACTATATACTGATACCATTTCTCATCTATCAGACAGACAAAAATCCACAACTGTAGTAACATGATATGGTGTAGCTGACAGAAAACACTCTCGTACACACCGGCTGAAGTGCAAATTGCTGCCAATCTTTACGGAGGGTGATAAAGAAACAACTCTCAAAATTATAAACACACTCTGACACAACAATACCACTTTTGGAATTTTCGCACACAGCTGCACACAACAAAGTTAAGTCTAAAGCTATTCGTTACAGTATGGTCTAATTTGTAATAGGAAAATTAAGCAAACCCATTCTACTGCAGGCTGGTTAAATAAACCAAGGTAGTGCCACACAATGGAAGTCCATGCAGTTCTAAAAAAAAGAATGAAGCGGCACTTGCTGATGAAAGCTCTCCGGGCAGTTGGGTGACAAAAAGCAAGGGCACAACAGTGTGTTTTTTGTGCTAACTTCTGCATAAGAAATATGAAAAGAAACTATAAATTTCGATCTCGTATATCTCTACACAAAACTGGAAGGATATACAATACAAAAAAGTTAAGTCACTACTTATGGACACACAGTAGATGAGTGCATGGATGTAGTGAAGACCTACAGAGGTATAACTTTTTATACTGTTGGGATTTCTGAAACATGCAAATGTATAACATATTACTCATTCAAAATATAAAGTTTAAAAATAGATCCAAAAGAAGATTTTTCTTCCCCCGCTCCATCTTCAGATTTAGCACACACTTTCAACCTACCTCCTAGGGGATGGAGATCTAGAAGATTTCCTTTTTATAGTTTTTGATGTTCTTGGTGATCTGGAAGAACTCCTGCTCCTCCTCCTACGCCTTTCCCTGAAAGTCAAAAATACATCATTTAAAAATATAGCAATTTTAATAATGGGCAATTCAAATACACAAAAGCAAAAAGGTCCTTAATGCTCTCAAGTTAACAGTCTTTCAAAGACCAGTTTAAACTCATGTCCTTTAAGAACATGTTCTATTTTCTAATATTAGTACAGGTCAAATTTTGAACCATAAATTTTACAGACATGAAAATATGTTCTAAGATTTCGTAACAGAAAAGGAAGAGGACTCCTTTTCATCTGGTTTATCTGAACAAGAATTTCCTGAATAGAAAAAATATTAATGGATATTTCAGATTCTGTTTTGCTTATCCAGATCCTTTGTCCTGCATCTAGCTCCTTGCTGCCCCACTGTGGATTATTTTATAAAAGATTAAGGTGGCTTGCAAGATGTGAACTTTACAAATCCAAGCATTTAGAATGTCTCTAAAAAAGCATTTACATTAATCTATTTCACAGAGAAATTGTTTTACCCTTCAACTTCCTACCATTTTATTGTTCTATTCATTTAAAACCGAGTGCACAAGTTGCTTAGAAGTAAAATAGTTAAAACCTGGGCCTTAAATATGAAATAAAAAAATAACTACTGGATTAACAGTGTTTAGTATTATTAAAAACGATTTTCTTTAACATGTTAGCAAATGATGCATACTCAAAATTACTTCATTTAGAAGCATGGTCAACTGAGAAACAATGAATTTCAAGATGTCCATAACTCAGGGGATGACGCACTCAGGAGGACATACTTACTATGATTAATGTGTCCAACGATCTCACAAGGAGCTCTAATAATTAGTGGCCATACAGGTGAAAGAACCAAATCCCCTAGAATCCAAGTCCTCCATACAACCTCAGTAAGAATATTCTAGGCTAAAGAAGCATTTTGCCTACATTTTTCATTATAAAATAAATATTAGATAATGCTCAGATGTGGTAGATACAGTATATGTTAAGACCAAATTAGCCAAGAACTTTGAAAACACCATCAATTCCAATTTTACCTAAAGCTCTCTCCTCCATTACCCAATTTTATTTCCAAGACACCCCAATATTATACTTCCTGACTAATGTGAAAATAGGTGAAGATATTCCATTCAGTCAATGCCATTCTGTAACAGCCCAGCATAAATACCATAGATACTTATTTCATAGCATGAGAATATCAATGTATGTTAGACTTTGTTTACACAAAATGGTTCCACCCTGACCAGTTTTGACTGTTTAACTTCGTTCAGGAAGCACTATGTACAGGTGGACATCTAATAACTAACAGCTGATGATAATGAGCGCTAAGGCTGGATAGACAGCAATCTAGAACGTCAATTAGTTGAGAAAGAGGCAGTCAGGGGTAGTATAGGGAACTGTAGTTGGTTAGACTTAGATTTAAATTTTAGTTCCATACCTTACCAGCTGCATGACTAAGGTCATATTACTTAATCTGAGTTTCAGTTTTTCCAACTGGAAAATGGAGTTAATAACTCAAGCTTGATAGTATTGTTATGAGGATTTAGGATGATACCTATAAAGTACCACGCACAGTCTCTTGCATATACTTGGTGTCAATATTTTCTCCTTTCTCCTCACTAGCTTTATTGCTAGTTACTGTAAACATTGAAAGTTGCTTAAATATCAAAATTTTCTTTAAAAATGTAGATTGGGGGCGCCTGGGTGGCTCAGTTAAGCGTCTGCCTTCGGCTCAGATCATGATCCCAGGGTCCTGGGACTGAGTCCCACATCAGGTTCCCTGCTCAGCGGGGAGTCTGCTTCTCTCTCTCTCTCCCTCTACCCTTCCACCCCTGCTTGTTCTCTCTCTCAAATAAATAAAATCTTAAAAAAATAAAAAAATAAAATAAAAACGTAGATAAGAGGATGACGTTGAACATAAAAATACCAAGTACTCTATTTTTCTGAGCCATTAAAACGTTTCCTGTTAACTAAACAAATCAGAGCACATGAAAAACAGAAAAATGCTAAAAGATGACAAATTTTAACTCTTCACCAAGCTCTTATGAAAGCACAAAACGTGCCAAACTTCAGAACCTTTAGAAACTAACATTAGTCAGCATTTCTTCCCCAGGCCCCAGAGGTTAGTTAAGAATATATTTAGGAATGAATGTAAACATCTGAACTTCCTTAAATGTCAAGCAACTTAAAATGGCCACCGAAAAAATTAATATTTCAAAGTCATCCCAAAAGTAAATTCAACTGAATTTAAAAGGGATCAAAACATTGTTTTGTGTTACGAAGGACAATAACTAAATGATCACATAAACACAAAGGAAGGTGTGACAGATAATAAAATCACAGTAAAGGAACAGGCTTGCAAGGCTTGACTGATGTCCACAGCAATGAGACTAAGTTAATTCTTCAGTTTCTGGTTCAGTGTGCTGAAATATGGTAGTGATCTGTTTATTTTAAGCCCCAGTTAAACATACACTGTTGTTTTCAACTTTATGCTTCTGCAGCAGTTTCTTAAAGCAGGTACTAAGTACTGATTAGAGAATTCTCAAACTTAATCTCTTAAAAAGAAGAGAAAGAGCTACCGTATTTCTAATTTGGAAGTGCAGAGCAGCAGATGGAAAACTTCCCAAAAGCTATGGTATTACCATACTTTGAAACCATGATAATAATAGTCTTCTCACAGACTTACTGTGAGGAATAAGATTAGTCATAAAAAACCGTGCAGAGACAAAATCTGGCATTTGGTAAAACATTCAATAAACACCTGCAATTATCTTGTAATACCTAACGAAAGACTGGTATTAAGAACAAGCTATTGAAACACAAAGTTAGAAAAACAGGAAATACACATTCATTTCCAATTACCTTCTGTGAAAATCACGATTAAAAGAGCCATAAAACTTGCTAAAATAGGTGTTTTATTCAGTATTTTTAAGATCTAGTTTAAAACAAGTTTAGGAACCTCCATTCACTCAGTTATTGTATCATGTGGAGTAATGGATATAGGTTTAAATAATCTTGAATCAAGGGAAGGTCCTATGTCCTCTTTTTGCAGCTGTTACTATGGCAACCTGCTGCCACCTGGTGGCAGTGTACTTATTAAGAGGGAACAGTCCTAAGAAAAAAAGAAAGACCTTAACACTGACAGATCAGGGGCGCCTGGGTGGCTCAGTCGTTAAGCGTCTACCTTCAGCTCAGGTCATGATCCCAGGGTCCTGGGATCGAGCCCCGCATCGGGCTCCCCGCTCAGCGGGAAGCCTGCCTCTCCTTTTCCCACTCCCCCTGCTTGTGTTCCCTCTCTCGCTGTCTCTCTCTCCGTCAAATAAATAAATAAAATCTTAAAAACAAAAAACAAACAAAAAAAATTGACAGATCAAGGAAAACCAAAATTTAAATGTCATGCACTCAACAAACAGAGCAGTAAAAATCACTTAAATGAAATTTTAATAATCATTCGGCATATTAAAATTTACCAAGAAGTCAATTCTTCCATTTAAAAAAAAAAAGGAAGAAAAAAGAAAAACTCGTCCTTGCCATCTCATCCTCCAAAAAAATAAGCAGCAGCGGCCACTGTCAGCACCAGGAATTACGAAGGATAGTTAAAACTTTTCAAATAACTTTGCCCAATTATCATCTCTTCCACCTCATAGGTTCAATACTGTGGCAAGCGCTCTACTAGAGAAAATGCTTATTCTGCAATTAGAGGGCAATGATCTGGTTATTATTGTACTGTTTCCACTTACGTAGCATAATCTCTTCCCCCTTGGTTAAAACTTACATTTTCATTTGTCATCAGTAAAAAATTTAAGCATTATCAAACCTGCTGGAACTACGAGATCTTCTTGATGCGTTGTAACTTCTGGGTGGTGTTCTGGATTTTTTATCCTTCTTTCTTTTCTCATCTATCTCTTTCGATCTGTCCTTGTCTCGTTCCTTTTCTTTGTCCTGTTCCTTTTCCTTGTCTCGCTCCTTGTCATGTTCTTTCTCCCGCTCTCTCTCTCTGTCCTTTTCCTTGTCTTTATCCCGGTCCTTTTCCCGTTCTTTATCCCGGTCTTTCTCTTTGTTTTTACCCCGTTCCTTTTCTTTTTCACGTTCCTTCTCCCTGTCTCTCTCTTTTTCCCTTTCCTTTTCTCTATCTTTTTCTTTCACTCTTTCCTTTTCCTTGATCTTTTCTCGGGTGTCTTTTCTCTTGTCCCTTTAAAAACAAAAATAAATAAATAAATTCACAACTAAAATTATTCTACTCCCCAAAAAGGACCTCCCTCTCGTTCCTCAACAATTATCAATCCAAAACAATTTATACTAGTTTATAATACATTACATGATAATCTCTATATAACCCAGGTGTACATGAAGCTGTTAGATGAAAGAGTTACCGGTTTAATTATGTATTTTAGAAACCTCATGAGTCATTCTAATCATCATCAGATTCAAATCAATGGCAATCAGTATTAATCACTACTAAAACAATCAGAAAAAAGTTTACTGTCTCTCATTAAAAACCTAAACCACAATCATTTTTTAATTAAGTGAAGCCACAAGAAAAATTACCACTAATTTCCCCAAAACTCACCGTGAACGCGAACGACTCCTTGACTTCCGTCTCTCCCTTGATTTAGAGCGTTTTTTATGTGGGCTCTTAGATCTACGTCTGTCTTTTTGTCTTGAACGTGATCTATTATGGGATCTACTCCTAAAGAAAAACAAGTTGTTAGAATGTCAAAACTTACTCTTAAAATTTCAATTTTTAAAAATTTAAGATGTCTTTCAAGTGAGAAAAATTTAAAACCTATCCCAACAGTACTTATCAATATTTTAAAATTCCCTATTACATAACGCCTCAGATTATTTCCAGTAATTTATTTATTGGCAACTTTACCAAACAGTTCATTTTGAGAACACAAAGTGAAAGAAATTATTTTCTATGTCAGACTGAAGCTGTTATTTTCAAGTGTGGCTTTCTTGTCTAATTATTATATGCCTGTTACTGTAACTTCTCCCACAGAACAAGTGTGTATACCATAAACTAAATTTAACTCTTGACTTGCATGTAATTGCTTGTGGTTATACTTTCACAAGAAATAGTGTTTTTTCTGGCTCAAGAGTTTCTCTAACTGGCTGTGTGATGTGTGTCATAACATATATTAAGAATGTATAAGGAAGGGGTGCCTGGGTGGCTCAGTCGTTAAGCGTCTGCCTTCGGCTCAGGTCATGATCCCAGGGTCCTGGGATCGAGCCCCGCATCGGGCTCCCTGCTCCACAGAGAGCCTGCTTCTCCCTCTCCCCCTCCCCCTACTTGTGTTCCCTCTCTCGCTGTCTCTCTCTCTCTGTCAAATAAATAAATAAAATCTTTAAAAAATAAAAATTAAAAAAAAAATTAAAAAAAAAGAATGTATAAGGAAGCACAGTACTAATTACGCTGCTAGCGTGACAGGAAAATAAACATTACTCATGAGTTGAAGATATAGATAATTAAATGTTGGATTTGCAAGACCTCTTGATTTTATAACTATATAAACATAGCTATTAAAAGAAACCTTTTTTTTAAAGATTTTATATATTTGAGAGTGTGAGCATGATCAGGGGGAGGGAGGGGCAGAGGAGAGGGAGAAGGAGACTCCCTGCTGAGCAGGGAGCTCAACACGGGGCTTGATCCCAGGACCCTGGGATCATGACCTGAGCCTAAGGCAGACGCTTAACCGACTGAGCCACACAGGTGCCCCCTAAAAGAAACCTTTATTACTGGAATTCTTGCGGGAAAAATAACGTTTACTCCAATTCTGAAATTCTCTAGGCTCCTTATTCCCACTGAAATAATGCTTAAATAATGTGATTTTTATCCTAGCAACTATTTATTAAAATATAACAAAACTGAATGCACACAAATAACAAAGTAATGAGACTCACCAGCTCTGGAGTGAAACAATCTGGCTCTGACACTCAGCTCTGCCACATACTAGCTGTGAGAACTCTGGCTACTCACTTACCCTCTCTAAGCCTAGTTTCTTCATCTACAAAGTTGGAGAATCATACCTACATCACCTAGGGCTATAATGAGGACTAAATCAGATGACGCATGAAAGACTGCCTAGCAGTCTCGGGCACAGAGTAAATGTTCAAAATTCTTAACTCTCAAGATCATCAGCATTAATAATTAACATAAATGAAAACTTTAAGTTACAGCTTTATTTATTCCAAGGACATCAAATGAACTTCCACAAGTATGCTTTATATAATTAAAATTCATCTTGATAGTCATGTTTTCATGAGTTAAGTTAAAACAAAGATCTATAAAAGAAATACATACAGTTAAATTCTTGTGGTATGCTAAGAAGCCAGAAAAATCTTGAGACAATTTTCAATTAATAATGAAATCCTGTTTTTTTAAACACATTTTTCAGTTAGTTAAAATGTTTCCCAACAGCTAATTTTCAACTGAACCACTCATCTATTTTACGGTTTTAAAAATTATACATTTATTTTCATACCGTATTTTCAATACAAGAAGATAAGCCACAGTTTGTTGAAATCTTTATTACTAATAACCCAAGAGACAATGGGGCAAGTGGTAGGTAAAAGCAAAACTGCAAAACTTAAGACATTTTTAATCCATTTACAGACATCCACATAAGGGGAATGTTCTATAAGGCCTTTGCTTCTATGTACTTAATAGAAAGTCTTTACATTTCTGTTCTACTTAACCTTGCTAAAAATATACATAGTAATTTTGTTTTCCTCAAACACTGCTTTCCAACCTTAATTAAGCAAAGAAACACCTTTTAAAAAAACAAGTATAGCCTTAGGAAGTAAGAATTAATTTTAAAAACACTGATCACTTGGCTTCCCACCTTACCCCTACAGGTCCTCAGAGTTTGGAAGTCCCAAGGGTAATTACTGTATTTTAATTCTGACATTAAATATTTTCATGTCCCTATTTCACCCACTAGTCACCTCCAAACAAGTGTTCTGATTAGGAATGCTAAAAGCTTCCAGTCAAGAGCAAATCTAATCCAACCAAAGAGAAAGACTTGAGTTATCATTAGGAGATCTCATTTCAGCATAATGTGCAAAATCACATTTATAAATTAAACTGTAAATACAGGGCAACTTAGCATCATGTCTCATCAAAGTTCAACTCTAAGTCCGCTGTTTCCCATTAAAATACTATAAAATGTCTTATAGTTCCCATGCTGGTCTGTCAAGGTTACTTAACTTTAAAATATAATAATTACAGTACTACCCACCTTTTCTAACACTGTCCTTTGAAAAACACACATATAAAATTTTGAACAAAGTCAAAATACATCTCCCCAGTCCTAGCCAAGATCACAGTGACAAGAAACCCCTTCCTGCCTCCTCCTATACAAGGGGAAGGAAAAAAGAAAGGATAGGGGCTAGAGGGAGGCTCCAGAAGCATCTGAGAATGCTGAGAAAGTAGAAGAAGGTGGGCCTTCAAGAGCAAAGGCTCCTGCAACTCGCACTCCTGCTAATAAGTCTAGTGGGGCAGAGCCACAGCTAAGGGTATCAAATCCCACTCGCAGGGGAAGCCAAGAAATGCCTGCTATCCCCCTCCCCTACCAGGGAAGATCCTTCCATGCCAAGATTCTTAAGTCAAATGTTTTCAGTTAAGGGATTTTTTTTTCCCCTTAAAAAGAACCTTTCTTCTTTTGTATTTCTTTATGAACTCACTAGAGGCTATATGTGTTTCTGTACATGTATAAAAATAGTATAAATTTACACACTACATAAATATATGAGAGCGTTACAAGTATGTGTATGTATGCCAAAAGCAAGTAATTTCTAATGCTACACAGTCAGACAAACCTACAGGAAAACATTCTCATGGGGGCGCCTGGGTGGCTCAGTCGTTAAGCGTCTGCCTTCGGCTCAGGTCATGATCCCGGGGTTTTGGGATCGAGCCTCACATCCGGCTCCCTGCTAGGCGGGAAGCCTGCTTCTCCCTCTCCCACTCCCCCTGCTTGTGTTCCCTCTCTCGCTGTGTCTCTGTCAGATAAATAAATAAAATCTTAAAAAAAAAAAAATTCTCATGAATTAAGAACAGTAATTAACAAATTTCATTTTAGACTGAAAAACCCTTCCCCTACTAACCCTTGGAAGGGGAAAATATCCAAATATACCTAAAATGATAAAAGCCAGCACCTTAAGCAGAGAGTTAAATAAATCTGCTCCAACAGATAAATCTTCACAGAGATTATCAAGGAAACGATGTTAATCAAGTTTTGCTTTTTTCCAGCCTCATAAAACCACTAAGGTAGTGTATTTGGAGCACAGCTCTTGTAATCAACATAAAATGAAATTCGGGTCAATGGTCTTTTTCCTCCTCAGAAAAGAAGTAATTACTCTTGAGCTCAATTTTATATTTCCTTTATCTCCTTCACCTTCACCACATCCTGTCAACCTGTAGAAATGTCCACAATCTAGTGCCACTGCTTCTCTACCACTTTCCTTCTCCAGCGCTGGCTTCTGTTGCTCTAACGTATGCCTTGTACATGCAACAACTTCCTTCACCTGGACCTGAACTTGCCTTACTGGAAACCCTTGAAGGGAGACAGTAAAACCGTATCGCAAAAGAGACCTTACAAACAAAGAATAATGGAGAAGTATACACCTTGATATCACAGAAAAACAGACTAAACCGAGCTTGCTGATGAGGCTCAACTACAGCATACCGGTTCCCTTTTCCCCTCCTCTCAAACCTTCCTCCTTCTCTAATACCACCACACACGCCGTGCACACACACGCACATACACTTTTCTCTACATCTTCTCCTTAGACCTACGTGTGTACATATTAACACGCAACTGGGATCCACCATATACATTCTCACATTTCAGTAACACCTCCCTCCATATCTTAAAGAAGACAATAAAATTTTTCACTTTAAACACGATTCTTAGGGCACTTCCAAATCAAAATGCTGTTGCAAGTTCACGTTTTGAGGTCCACTTCAGACTAAGTACAACACGACAGATTTTTTATTTATTATTATTTTTTAGATTATATTTGACACAGAGAGAGCATAAGCAGGCGGAGTGGGAGAGGGAAAAGCAAGCTCCCCCCTGAGCAGGGAGCCCAATGTGGGGATTGATCCCAGGACCCTGAGCCGAAGGCAGACATACTTAACCAACTGAGCCACCCAGGCGCCCCACATTTTTTTTAAAAAAAGAAAATTAAAATGACAGAACTATGTTCCAAAGTAAGATAAACAGAACAGAAACAGAGCTTAAGCATAATACAGTAGCTGGAACTAAAGCTGCAAATTTACTGCTGTGTTTCAGATCCCAAAGTGGGTGCAGGAGGCTCTTATCATCAAAAATGCCAAAGATTGGGGCGCCTGGGTGGCTCAGTCGTTAAGCATCTGCCTTCGGCTCAGGTCAGGATCCCAGGGTCCTGGGATTGAGCCCCGCATCAGGCTCCCTGCTCCGCGGGAAGCCTACTTCTCCCTCTCCCACTCCCCCTGCTTGTGTTCTTTCTCTCGCTTTGTATCTCTCTGTCAAATAAATAAATAAAATCTTTAAAAAAAACAAAAACAAAAAAACCAAAGACTTAAAGCACCTTATTTGACTCACGGAACTAGAGATAAGTAGGTACTGGAATCCAAGATATGAGGTGCTACTCCCCCAAGCCTTGAGTAGCCGGGGGGGGGGAGGGGGGGAAGGTGCACACAGCCATTACAACAATATTTCAGCATCACCATACATATATATTCCCTTTTCTCCTTTTCTCAAGAAAAAGAATGAAAAGTTTCTGCCAGTCCTATATAAAGAATAGTTTATTCTTAGAAGAATCAGGAATAGAGCACCTTAAGAGAAAACCAACTTCTAAAACAGAAAATTGAGATAATAAAAATTATGTATCAATTAGATAAAATTTCATTCTTAACTACAGTATTATAATTAAAGCAACATTTAATGATAAGCATAATTCCTGGTGAACTCCACTGAAATTTCTAAATTCTGATACATAAACAAAAACTCAGAAAATCTTAACTATTTTAAATACTAGACCAAAAAAATTTTAAATATGATAGCAGAAATTCTCACCTGTGTTTTGACTGTGATCTTTTTCGTCTAGAATGGGATTTTGAGCTAGACCTGGATTTTGAACGAGTGTGGGAACGAGATCGACCGCCTTTTCTTTCATTGCTCTTTCCAGACTCTGGGAGGAAAAAACCACTTTGCAGTGTAAGCTCAGAACAATTAAAGATCCCAGTTAATAATCAGGCACAAGTGGAATGTACCACATATAGTGCAAGGGGCCTACTCTCTGTACATCCTCCTCCTGTGCAATTATCCTTCAGAAACATCCAAGAAAGTCATTGCATAAACTCGTTGAGTGCAGCCACCCTGCAGCAGTACATATAAACCAGATGATTATAAACAGCTGTTCGTAATATTTTGTTGCTGCCATAATGTACGATTATAACATGTTTGTAATTCCTATGACAGTGATTTTAAATCTTCTCTCCATTTATTTTGCTAGCAGTGAAGCTTAAATTCTGAGTGCTAATGTAGAAAATTTGCTCAACTGTAAACCACCTAGACATTTTTAGATTGGATTTTTAACTTTCCGTAAGCAACATGAAAGTCTGAATAGGTGTTCCTTTACCTTGCTAAAACAGTCTTTGTATTTTGCCAATCATGGGCTCTCTTTCCTATTTTTAAAATGAGAACTGTGAAGGAAAGTGAACCTGCTTGATTATAACCTTTTAATTATATTTATTCTTACTTTTAGCCTCACAATAACATTTACACTTTGCTTTAAGCCAATCACTTGTGAGCACTGACTTTGCTACAAAAACATACAGATCTGATTAACTCAAGCTAATATGCCTCAATTCAGTATCATAGGAAAACACAACATTTGTGCTAACCAGTTCTTTGACCTTTGACACTAGTAAGTCACTTACTCTTTCTCGAGTTTCAGTCTTCTTGTTTGTAACATGGAGGGACTAAACAAGATAATTTCTAAAATTCCTTCCAGTTCTATGGTTCTATGATCTTAAACTGCAACCTATGTAACAACACCGTGGCCTTACCTGGTTCAATGGCTGCTGAGATAAAGGACTGAGCCTCTCGTACTCGCTTCATTACTTCTTCTAACTCCTTAGCTGCAGCCTGAGGTGTCATCTCAGGGGGTTTTACTATTGCATTGTTGGAGTGATTAATTCTAAATTAAAAATATTAGCATATCACAAATACACACCATATTTTACAAAATATGAAACAAATGTTTATGATACACATATTTATAAACCGGAGGACATCTCGAAAGCACATTAAGAATGATACAGCTAAATACAGAATAATCAAAACCAACATCAAAACCATGATTAATCTCATTATCACTCATCTTTACGTCTTGCTAACAGAGCCAAAAGCAAGGAAAAAAGAAAGAAAAACTGAACCCTAGCTGACTCCTTAACAACTTGAATATACCAGGACAATTGCTTTTCCACACAACTTAGAATTATAATAAATTAAATGCTGACACCAATATTAAAATACATCATTTCTCATCTTGGATTATAAGATTTTGTTGGTATCTCTGCACGCTGGGAGGATGCAGGAGAGGCTAAATATGTGCACAATTTTAATCAATCTTGGACCATGGGTGAGTCAGATACAGCTTTGAATGTGGGAGGCACCTGATAAAACTCTTCCCTACTAGGTCAGAAGTGGTTTCTCTGATGCACATAAATGAATCTGGTGAGTTTCACTTTACCCCCTTCACACTGAGAAGATAAGCATTCACTAAAAAGAAATTTTATCCTTTCACAGCTGAATCCTGATCAAGCTGTATAACTAAGGCAATTACCTATGAAATTTAGATAAAACTGCTGCCTCAATAATCTGCAAGAAATAGATTTTCTGGTCTTGAGAATGTAAAGTCTATACCAATTTTTCATTTTGCAAAATACGATATGAAAAAATATTAAAACTCAAAATGATTGATTTAAAACACTTCTGGGTACTTAATATTATTTTCCTCTTGGGATTTTGGATTTATCAAAATTCTTATTACAGTACTACTCTAAGTTCATCTCGTATGTTCAATCATCCATTAGTCTAGTCATAATGCAAACCCAATCTGTTTTATTAGAGCTTATGGGAAAAGACCTATAATCATTATATAGGGTATATAAATAATGTTAATATCAAATTAGATCTTATAAAATAGAAAATATGTTTTCAAATACAACTTTAAAGGCTAAAATGGTAACTCATGTATTTCATTTATACTTAACACAAAGTCTTCCTTTCCACAAATTGCCAATTACTATTAAAAAGAAAAAAAAAGCCTTAATTACATCAGAAATACTTTAAGTTTTTCCATTATCATTAAAATTTCTTTGTTTACAGTTTCTTACTTCAGTGGCCTGTCTCCAAACATAACTCCATTAAAAGCAAGGGCCCTTGGTACAGAATTTTGGTCTGCAAATTCCACAAAAGCAAACCGAGTTGGCTGAGTCTCATCACCTGCCATCCGCACAAACTTCACTTCTCCAACTTGTTTAAAAAATTCAAGTAGCTGATCAGCTGTCGTTGTCTGAAGAAACAAAGTCACACTTTAATAAAGTAATTCTTTTTTTAAAAATTAGGTAAATATTACTTTATCAATCGATATGACTTTGAAGAAGGGGGAAAGAGTAAGAGATCCTACCACTCAGTTTTTTCTTAAATTAGTTACCTGGGAATTCAAATTGCCAACATAGACTGTTCTCCTAATTTCATCAATTTTGGAAGGATCCACATTTCCCATAAGTGGTGGCTGTGGTATTTCTCCAAGTGTTGCAATGTTGGGGTCTAGTGCTGCTGCTGGTATGGCTCCCAAACTGCTAAGGGAAACACCCAACTATAAATTAAAAAAAAAAAAAGAAAGAACACATATTTTCTGTTAGTATCAAAGATTACTGTTCTTTAACCTTAAAAAGAAAATGATCAACTCAACAAGAATGGAAGGTGACTAGGGAGTCCCAACTTTAAGCAATGTATATGTCTGAATTATTGAGAAGGAGGTCACAGTAGTTCTGTGTGTAATTAGAAATACAACATAATTCTTAACTATCTGGGTATTTTAACTACTTTCAAACTTGAAACTAAAAATGAACAGTCAATTCTCAGAAGTTATTCACAGCAGTTATGTCCTATAAAGTTGCTGTATGAGTATTATGCCAATTTCACAGATAAAGAAGACTTACAGAAATTAAATAATTTTCTCAAAGCTACTCAGCTACCAAGTGTTTAAAGCAAGGTACTACCATGCACAGACTAAAACTGAAACAGGGACAAAGTTTACCTAAGAAAACTGAAAAGCTGAACTCACCTATACTTTGATGGGAAAAGGACAAAACCTTTGAATGATCTTTTATAACATTACGAAATTCAGTTTTTAGTTCAAGCATTAAGGAGTATGTTTTTAATGTGAACTTAAACTAGGAAAGATAGAGTATCTCAAAATTTGAAAACAGAAGACTTTGCAGAACTAATGAGAAGACATTTCAAGGGGAAACCAGCTATAACTTTCATTTCCATTTATGAGATTTAAGAAAACTTTGAGCACTGGGGTGCCTGGGTGGCCCAGTCAGTTAAGCATTCAATTCTGTTTCAGCTCAGGGTTGTGTGATGAGACCTGCATCAGGCTCTGCGCTGGACATGGAGCCTGCGTAACATCCTCTCTCTCCCCCTCCCAACCCCTCCCTCTCTCTATCTCCCCCTCTCCAAAAAAAAGAAAGAAAATTTTGAGCAATGGCTATACAATGTTATGAAACTAAGATTAAACAAATACTATGTAAAAACACTTCCGAAAGGTAAAAACGTAAGTTGATGAAACAAGTATCAATTACAGGTGTCGCAACGGCCTGTGTATGATCTTTTTTAAATGTCAAATTAGGGGCGCCTGGATGGCTCAGTCGTTAAGCCTCTGCCTTCGGCTCAGGTCACGATCCCAGGGTCCTGGGATCAAGCCCCACATCGGGCTCCCTGCTCGGTGGGAAGCCTGCTTCTCCCCCTCCCACCCCCCACCCCCGCTTGTGTTCCCTCTCTGTCCGTCAAATAAATAAAATCTTTAAATAAATAAATAAAATGTCAAATTATGTCTTACCCTGCTTAAAGCCAATCAATGGCTTCTAATTACCTTTTGAATAAAATTCAAATTCCTTTCCATGGCCCAAAAGCCCTATAATCGGTATGCTGTCTATCCTTCCAATAACTCAAAACACATACTACCACTGCCCCCATTTCCAAAGCATCGACTATACTGACTGCCATCCTGTACCTTGAAGACAAAGTTTTTCCCACCTTAGGGCTTTTGCTTGGCATTCTTTCTGCCAAAAAACTCTTCCTCAGCTTCTGCCAACCAAATCCTTCAAGCATCAGGTCACTCATCCCCTCCAAGAGGCTTTCCCTGACTTTATATAAAGCTTCACTTACTCTCTACCACATCACTTTTTTTCTTCATAGTATTTATTACATAATCTGTGGTATCTTGCTACTAACATCTTGGATTTGTTGCTCAGCATTACCACTTCAAGTTATCATAAAGTTGTATAAAATATCTTAATTCAAAATGGGTGAGTGATCTCTGAATCAAGGCTACCACCCTCTAAGCCTAGTTTTTCTCCATGGTTTGCTTATGCATTGACACTCCTTTTTTCCCCCAACACCTTATCTTCTATGGTATTATAAGGTACACAGATATTTGAGGGTCATTACATTAAATTTTTTTTTTTAAAGATTTTTATTTATTTATTTCAGAGAGAGAGAAAGAGAGAGCAAGCAGGGGGAGCAGGAGAGAGGGAGAAGCAGGCTCCCCGCTGAGCAGGGAGCCAGATGCAGGGTTCGATCCCAGGACCTCAAGATCACGACCTGAGCCAAAGGCAGACGCTTAACCAAATGAGCCACCCAGGCGCCCCCATTAAATTTTACTGTGCAAGAAAATTATTATATATCTTTAAGTTAAATCACAAATATGACTCTTATTATTTATTAGTTTTGCATGGGTTTAAAGCACTGAGCAAGCCTTTCCAGGCACTCCCAGTTGTCAATCCCTTTGACCTACAAATTTTCTCCACTGGGACATTATATATATATATATACATACACACACACACACACACACTTGGAATGGGCTTTTCCAAACCATCTAATCCATCTAACTTTTAAGTTTCTCAAACTTAGGGCGCCTGGGTGGCTCAGTTGGTTAAGCGACTGCCTTCGGCTCAGGTCATGATCCTGGAGTCCCGGGATCGAGTCCCGCATCAGGCTCCCTGCTCGGCAGGGAGTCTGCTTCTCCCTCTGACCCTCCTCCCTCTCATGCTCTCTGTCTCTCACTCTCTCTCTCTCAAATAAATAAATAAAATCTTAAAAAAAAAAAAATTTATTAAGTTTCTCAAACTTAAAGATCATTCAGCTCTTTTTTAGAAACTTTTCCCTGTCTCTTTTTTTTTACTATACCCTTCTGCTACACCTATGCTATTTAATATTGCAGTCACTAATCCCATACAGCTATCTGAATTTTAGTTAAAATTCAGGGACTGCTTCCAAGTGCTCAATAGGCACACTTTGCCAGTGGCTACCACACTTGATAGTACAGATACAGACGTTTTCAGCACAGCAGAAAGTTCTACTGAATGCAGGTGCTCTGTAACAATACAATTACCCTTCTTTTAATTAATCTACTTTCTAGCCCTGCTCTAAGAAACTTAAGTATTTAGTTACCCTTTCGGTCTTCGATGGGTTAAAGATGACCCAGGCTCCTGATGTAACACTTATTTTTTTTTTTTTTTTAAGATTTTATTTATTTATTTGATGGAGAGAGAGACAGCGAGAGAGGGAACACAAGCAGGGGGAGTGGCAGAGGGAGAAGTAGGCTCTCTGCCGAGCAGGGAGCCTGATGCAGGGCTCGATCCCAGGACTCTGGGATCATGACCTGAGCCGAAGGCAGACACTTAACGACTGAGCCACCCAGGCACCTCTGATGTAACACTTCCGACATAGAAACCATGGCCTCCCTGAAGACGAAATGTTCTAGGCAAAGGATGAGTAAGTACAAAAGCCCTAAAGCAAAAATGTGCTTGGTGTGTCTAAGAAACAACAAAGCCAATATGGCTGAAGTAGACAAAGCCATGAAAACAGGTAGGAAAAAGGTCAGAGAGGTAAGCAGGAGCCAAGTCACAATGGGCCACCTGTCCCGTTTTCTAATTCAAATTGTTCTTCATAAATTAAATTTTAAAATAATAGATATCTACAGCTGAATTTAAAGAAAACCATTTCCCCTCAAGGCAACAAGTTAAATAAAAACTTTATGCTGTTGCTCAATAAACCCTAAGAATTGTCAAGATAGCAAAACAATACTTTCTGAAAAAAAGATAGTGATCCAGGAATTAATGTGTTAAAATATACCAAAATATAAACAAAATAAAATTTTCTAGAACATTTCTAAAAAGCTTAACTCAAACGATCAGATGACGAATTAAAAAGTATTTTCCTGGGATGCCTGGGTGGCTCATTCAGCTCAGGTCATGATCTCAAATGATAAGATGTTGAATTAAAAAGAATTTTCCTGGGATGCCTGGGTGGCTCATTCGGCTCAGGTCATGATCTCAGGATCATGAGATCAAGCCCTGTTGTCAGGGGCTCCTTGCTCAGTGGGGTCTGCTTGAGATTCTCTCTCTCCCTCTGCCCCTCCCCCCACTCACGCTCTTTCTCTCTCTAAAACAAATAAATACATCTTTAAAATAAAAGGGGGGGTACCTGCGTGGCTCAGTCAGTTAAGCATCCAACTCTTGATTTGGGCTCAAGTCATGATCTGGGGGTTGTGAGATCGAGCCCCATGCCAGGCATCATGCTGGGTGTGGGACCTGCTTAAGATTCTCTCTCCCTCTGCCCCTCCTCTCTTTCTACCCCCCTCTAAATTAATTAAAAAAAAATCCCCCTCGCCAAAAAAAAAAATTAAAAATAATTTCCACCAGCGATCACAATGCAGGTCTCCAGCAGTTCAAAGTTATGCAAAAAAGACCTAAAATTTTGCACTTTGTTTTATAACTTTGGTAAATTAACTACATCAAAGGGGTAACTGGCTGGCTTAGTCAGTAGAGCCTGAGACCCTTGATCTCCAGGTGAGTTAGAGCCCCACAATGGGGGTATAACTTACTTTAAAAAAAAGGTGGAGAGGGGCGCCTGGGTGGCTCAGTTGGTTAAGCTACTACCTCCGGCCTCAGGGTTGTGAGTTCAAGCCCCACACTGAGTGTAGAGATTACTTAAAAATAAAATCTCTAGGGGCGCCTGGGTGGCTCAGTCGTTAAGCATCTGCCTTCGGCTAGGGTCATGATCCCAGGGTCCTGGGATTGAGCCCTGCATCAGGCTCCCTGCTTGGCGGGAGCCTGCTTCTCCCTCTCCCACCCCTGCTGCCTGTGTTCCTTCTCTCGCTGTGTCTCTCTCTGTCAAATAAATAAATAAAACCTTTAAAAAAATAAAATCTCTAAGAAAAAAAAAAAAGTATTTTAAAAAATTTACTATCGGGGGCGCCTGGGTGGCTCAGTTGGTTAAGCGACTGCCTTCGGCTCAGGTCATGATCCTGGAGTCCCGGGATCGAGTCCCGCATCGGGCTCCCTGCTCAGCAGGGAGTCTGCTTCTCCCGCTGACCCTCTCCCCTCTCATGTGCTCTCTCTCTCCTCTCATCCTCTCTCTCAAATAAATAAATAAAATCTTTAAAAAAATAAAAAATAAAATAAATAAAATAAAAAAAAATTTACTATCGGGGTGCCTGGGTGGCTCAGTCGTTAAAGCGTCTGCCTTCGGCTCAGGTCATGATCCCAGCGTCCTCGGATCGAGTCCCACCTCGGGCTCCCTGCTCAGTGGGAAGCCTGCTTCTCCCTCTCCCACTCCCCCTGCTTGTGTTCCCTCTCTCGCTGTGTCTCTGTCAAATAAATAAATAAAATCTTAAAAAAAAAAAAATTTACTATCATAAAGCTAGTATTAGTTTACTCCCTAATAATCCAATACCACAAAGCTAAAATACAACTTGCAATTAAGGTGACTTTTATATTTTGTCTTGTATTCATTTTTGAAGAAAAATGACCCTTCTTTAAGATAAATATGACAAAAGCCCAGTAACAGCAAAATCTTTTTCAACCCCTCTTAGAAATCACAAAGGAGGTACTAAATTCCTATTTAATTGCACATAGTTAATGAAAAAATATCTTTACCATGTTTTTACCTTGCTGTATTTTCTCAGTATCAGACAAATGCTTCTCTGAGATTCTTTTTCCTGTTACAAAGCTGTGGATCATTTTATTTTATTTTACTTTAATAGATTTAGTCCTTTTGAACGGGGAAATAGTTTAGATTTTCCAATTCCCCATGCGATCTAAAATGCTTAGTTTCAATAACTGATTCTCTAACAAATAATCTATTTTAGTTCTCAAAGTTAAATGAATGCCCAATTACTTCAGAAATAATTCCAAAAGTCAGTTTAAGTCAGTGATAATGTGGGGCGGAGGGGGAATTAAGTAGACATTAAGTAGAAAAATAAAGTAGAAAAATTAAGTAGACATTTTGAATCCTTTTCATTTAAAAAAACGATTCAAAACAGAAATAATTTTCTAAGCTCCTTTTCAAATGATTACACAGTTCAACATAAATCTCTTTCAGAAGAAGGTGTGTAATACTTACTGTAGTCAGGGGATTTGGGGTCGGTATGGGAAGCAAGCCTGCACCAGGCATTAGACTTGTCATGGTTGGAGCAGGAGCCAATAAAGAGAGGGCTTTGGATTCCTCTGGAATTTTACCTGCAGAGGCAAGTTCCAAACATTACGGAAAGCAGAAACACCACACAAACTTTACACTATGATTTTACAATTACCCTTGCACTTAAAAAATAATAATAATAAATGAATCTATCTATCAGATCTGTACAAAGAAATAAATAAGAACTTAAGTCTTTCCTTTTATCCTGCTCTACTAGGAAAAATAAAAGTGAGCAAAACTTCAAAGACTAACAATCTCATTAATGGAATATTATTTTAAAAATTGAATAATGTAGACAATTATTTAACACTTTGAGCTATGGGTCACCTGTACTGGAAACTTAATGTTCATGAACCAAACGATATCAAGCATGGACGCTTTCCCAGGACGGTGTTTTCGCGGTGATCGAAAGTTGTGTTACACATGACAACCGTTCGTGTTGGCTGCATCACTAATAGCACACAGAACATCAGATACAGAAAAGAAGAACATTTTTTAAAGTTTAATCCCCAGAAATGGCAAATAACCAAATTAGTCAAAAAAAAGAAAAAGAAAAAACAAATATGTGCGAATTGAAATTTGTTCCTTAATGAGTGCTCCTGGTTACTAAAACTACCTACTGGTGATGCAAACAGTTTTGATAACCTTCCAATAAATTCCATTCAATTTCAAGTAGACAGAAAAAACCAAAAGCCTATTCCATGTAATCAGCTTCAATTTAAAGGATGCCTACACCCAGCCGGTTAAAAAGACATCTCACCAACCAGGTCAGAGATGCCTAAAAGAATCCAATTCCAAAAACTATGCCTTGTGAAACTACTAAAATTTTTGAGAATCACTAACAAAAAAAGTTCCCTTGTCTCAGGAAACTTCTTAAAGTCCTGACTTTTAGAACCAATTTATGTATACTTATCTGAAGAAGGGGGTTAATGCCTAAATGTCTTGCTTATAAACATCTTAACTGCCTAATAAAAATGACAGTAACACTAAAATAATCTTAGACACTAAAAAGAAAAAAAAATCCTTACAACTAAAAAATGAAAAATTTATTCTAAAGTTCATCAATTTGCCTTTTAATTACTAGACTCTTATCAATTAATTTTGATATGAACTACAACTTTCACACATTTTCCCTTTGTGTCCTTTCTTACTGACACCGCTAAAATTATCTCTTAGAAAGTTGACTACGTATATCTATTTTGGAAGAACTACTTATAGTTATATGTAGTTGGCTATCTATTTCCATTATGGAGTCCTCAAAAATAATTTAAAACACAGTGTACAAAGTCACACTAAATTGGAAATAGCATATGGAGTAAGTTTTCAAAAGCACCATGCTGGATTTTAGAAGTAAAAATTCTACTTAAAACAACCATATGTGGAGGGATAAATCTCTAAACAATATTATCTGAATATACCTCTAAACATGGATGGAATTCAAGACAGCTTTTAAATTTTGCTTTAAATAATGGTTACACCTTATTTATAGGAACAGAAAAATTACATTTGATTAGCTTTAACAAATGTCTACTTTTTCCTAAATTTTGCAACATCTAAGTCTACATTAATTTACTGATTTCAAAAACAGTTATTTTATTATTTCAGTGTAAATTCTGCACAAGCACAGATTTTTTAACATGCATAAATAAAAGGTAGGTAGGCCTTACTGAAGACATCAAATAACAATTTATTTTATATTTATTAGTTACTGGTATTAATACATGTATCTATATACCCACCTATATATACTAAGCTATTTAGATTGCTACCAGACCCATTTTAACTGTTATAAATAGGTATTATTTTTAATGCTTATAAAACCTGAACACATCTTGATAAATTCGACTGAGGTCCTGTAGCATAAATCTTATGCTTTGTCACCCTAATTTATGTACCCAAAAAACAAACTAATTGTTTCAATTTATTAATGTCCCCAATTTAAGATTACTTGTCAATTAAGTAAGCAAAACTGCCCATAAAAGACAGTGTAGAAAGACTACACAAAATAAAAAGTATTCAACACAGGCCAAAAGATGAATAATTAATATCATACTTTCACTTTTGGCTTAAAGAAAGTATCAATCAGTTATCTGACTCACTACCTCTCATAGTAGTAATAAACTATTATAAATATTAAGTCTAACTGTAAGCACATTTTTTATTTTAATTACCATTAAAGACATCTTAAGAAAAAAGTTCCATTGCTTAACTCCCAAGACAGAATTCTATCAAATTTATCTTCCAAATACTACCAGAGTATATAAAAATATAAAACAAACAAGCATTTAGCATTTTTCCCAAACTATACTCCTCAAAGACAACTGAGAGGAAAAACATCTCTCGGAGTATTAATAGTCCTAATCTCAGAATCCATTTAGAAGCTAGTAACACCTGAAATTTTTTCAAAAAATTCAAGCAGAGAAATACACATGCCAAGTTAAGTTTTCAAAGTTTGTCCAATATCCATTCCCCACACAGGCAAGTAAAAGTCTTTGTAAGTCAAGGAAATAAGTTCTTTCTGTAGTAAATAAGTCAAAAAAGTGAATGTCTCTGCTTGTCCTCTATCCCTAGATTATTCTAAAAAATTTACTTATTTTCCTTGAGGATTCTGTATGTCTACAATTCTGGGGGGGGGGGGGGGTGAAAATTAGAAGCTGTTAATTGGTTTTTATGAAAGATGTAGATTTGGGAGAAAAATCTGAAATGTTGCAATGAGGTCAGGAAATGTTCCTAAGAATTCTAACAGTGTTTTAGTGTTTCGAGAACAAAATGTACTATGCAGTCTATAAACACCAATTAAGACTCACACTGAGCTTCACAACACTGTATCCTAGGTTTACTATGAAAATTTATTTCACTCTAAGACTGAGCTCTGCTAATCATCTCCCAATATAATCTGCAAAGCAATGTTATGAACCCTTAATGGAATACCATTTACAAAGAACTGGAAAACCAGCTCACAAGTTAAAGTGAAAGAGATTTAACAAAACAAAAACAAAAACAAAAACAAAAAAAGGGACAAAATAAAGAAAAAGAAATGAAATTAAAGTAAAACAATAAAAAACAGAGACAGGGCGTCCATCTTCTGCGGTTCAGACTCCGATCTCATTTCCCCAATGAAGGTTTCACTTGACGGCAGGTTTAGTGGCATGGCAAACAATGCCTAACTCAGGCAAGTGTAACAGGTCTGCCTTGGCCAGTCTAGTCATCTAATAATGCACAAATATCACATAGAGAAAACATACAAAACCAAATTAATAGTCAAAATCCATCTACCAGAAAATGTGGACATAAAGTTACGACTGATGATTAGGCTTGACACCCTTGTTATGTTTGACCTTATCTTTTTCTAAGTGTTAACATTTATAAAAAAGAAATCTGAGATGCACGCAACAACAAAAAGAGGTCATATCTGGACAAGTATAATGAAAGCATATTTTATTTTGAAATGGCATGTTTTATTAACAATAGCTAATGCTTAATACGCATGAAACTCTTACACATCAAACATTACTTATACAGCTTAGGATCTTGTTACAAAACTGCATTACAAAAACAGCAAATTGAAAGAAAATGAAAAAACTTTTCTTAAAACTGTTCTATGGTTTTCTCATATCTTTCACAATGCTGTTTCTATAACATCAAAGAAAGAATGCAACCAGTGAAGTAAATAGAAGAATGCTTACAGCACCCCATCTTCCTCTAAAAGAACTTACTCCACTGGAACTCTTTCCTTTGGTTTATTTCAAACTCACTTTGCTATCTTTTTCAGTATAATAACACATTATTACTTTGCTTGCGGTGCATAATCAGATCTTTACAGCTCACTCTAACACTCCTCAGATTCTAAAAGGTTATTCGGTGGTATTTAGTTAAACTAATGAAAAATGTGTATCTGAATGTTTCTCTAATAGCAATTATTTTATCAGTGTTCTAAAATACTTACTTACAACTAAACTGCAATAAAAATGTGCTTAAACTTTCATGTTCAAAACCAGAGAAACTGTCTCAAAGTGGTAATATTAAAAATATTCAAGAGCTATTATAATAAATGTGTATTTATTAAGCTCTATTAAGTAAAACAGACAAAAAAGAGAAGCTCTACATGCCCATAACCTTGAACACTTATGACAAATCACAGTATGGGCTTCTCAAATATATGAAAAATTCTATGGAAATATAGCAAGGTTCCCACAAAGCAACACTGATAAAAAATTCTTCCTTCCAATTCAGTAAGCTAACATAATACAAGATCCTGCACTACTGGTAGCATAGTTTTCTATGATTAATATTCCCATTTAATAAAACTTCTGATTTTTTTCCCATGCAGTTTACCTGGTGTGAAACTGGTATGAACTTGGTATGCAGAACTAAACCATTTACCAGCTCTTTTCTCACCTTGCTCTCCAATTCTGGGCTCACTGTCCCCTTACAGATCAATAGATAAGGACAGATACAGCAAATAATTAACTTTAATCCATTTTTATTCTACCTTTCCCCAGGCATGGGAAAAATACTTTCAAATTCATCTGAGAAAAAATCCAGAATGTCCTATTCTGGGACTTCAAAACCAAAAGAATGGTACCTACTGTATCTAACTGTAATGTTATTGACATCCCAGAATAGGCATTCTGAAATAAGCATCAAACTTTAAAAGTGCAGCACTGTGTACCATATATCAAGTTATTTTAATATTAGCCTGGTTTCTAAAAGAGGCTTTAAAACATTACATATGAAAGCTCCTTAAATTGTTCCAGGTAAATTTTTTACATTGTACAACAGTTACCACCATCCACCAGGGAAAACATACTTTAAGGACATTTAAATTACAATAACCTATTCTAAAATAAATGTACACACACCACAGTGTGTACTCTAAATAAAAGTTAACTACACACCAGAACTGTCAAATTCAGCACAGCCTATTATATGTGAATGGCTCTGTAAACGGAAATAACTAAAAAATAAGTATTGGTAATAATTAGCTCTTAAAGCAGGTTAAGTCTTAAATTAATTTAATAACTATAAGGCTTTTGGACTTGTTCCCATCTTCCACAACTATTTCCTTGATGGAAGCTTTGGAAAATTACTTTCCATTCAATTACACATCCCACCCCCCAAGAAAAGCAAGCCATTAAAAGAAAAAAATAAATTCCAGTTGCATAGCAATCACAATGAATATGCAATAATGGTGTCAATGACAAGGTGAATTACCTTAAGAGGATACTTCAGAGATTAAATTATGAGTATTTTTCTAATGAACATAAATACCATTTAACCCCAAATTTGGCAAAATGTACAGTTTTTATGTCATATCATTAATATTGTGTACACAGGGGCAAATGTTCACTTGTTTATAAATTTAAAATAATTTCCCCTACCAATTTAATATTTTAATTTCAGAAAGCTTTGTTTACAACTTGCAAATTGACTACAGAAAGCCAAAGCAAACCACAAGTCATTCATGAATTTTTTTAAATGTTTGGCTATTAAATCTCAAGCATACATAAGTAATAAATTAACCACTGTATTTTATTATTAGGTAAAAATTCTTTTCTTCTCCAAATTTCATTCTTAAACACACACACACACAACAGTGTACTATCTACCTACCAATTTCTAGGAAAGCCAAAGGTAGAACACACAGGACAGAGATTAAAATAATAGGAAAAAACACGGGAGATACCAACCTTCTGCACAAGGTACAACTATCAGAGCTCTGTCAATAAAAACCGTGTTAGTTAGATGCTGGGCCACGCCAACACTTGATGGATCACGAAACTTAACATAACATACTTTGGAAGAAAAAGCAAGAGGTGCGTTGCTGCAAGATAAAAAGAAAAACAATTGGACTAATAAACATTTGGTTGGTTTTGTCATTTTCATTTGAAATTTCTTTCTTAGATCTTCATATAATCTTACATAATCAAGACAAAAATTTTTATTGCTAAGGATCATTAGCACATAAAAAGATTTGCATTTTCACGTTTTTATTTAAATTCCAGTTGGTTAATATACAGTTACCATCAGTTTGTTCTCTATAGTTAAGAGTCTGTTTCTCGGTTTGCCTCCCTCTTTCTCCCCTTCGCTCATTTGTTGTTTCTTAAATTCCACATGAGTGAAATCATATGGTATTTGTCTTTCTCTAACTTATTTTGCATAGTATAATACTCTCTTACTCCATCCATGCTATTGCAAATGGCAAGATTTTGGTTTTTTATGGCTGAGTAATATTCCATTGTATATACACACAGCTTCTTTATCCATTCACCAATCAATGGACACTTGGGCTGTTTCCACATTTTGGCTCTAAACTTCGGGGTGCATGTATCCCTTTGAATTAGTATTTTTGTATTCTTTGGGTAAATACCTAGTAGTACAATTGCTGGGTGGAAGGGCAGTTCTATTTTTAACTTCTTGAGAATCCTCCATACTGTTTTCCAGAGTGGCTGTACTAGGCAAAACTTAAGTCTTTTCATGGTGATTTGTCTGCAAAAGTTGACAACAATCTAGAAAGGCCTATCGTTTTATTTGTAAAAACTGGAAATGTAAATTAACGAGTTCCTAAACAGAGCAAAATTGAAAACAGATTTAACCCAAAAATATTCAGTCTATCATCTGAAGCAAAATCACTTTATAAAAGTCCCAATCCTCATGACTTCAAATTTTGTAACCATTTTCAACCCTTCCTAATGTGACTCCCCAGGTTTTAGATCACTAAAAACTTCACCAGAGTCTTGCAAACAGATAACACAGAATTAAAATTAAGGTCTTTCACATGTACTAGAGACTGCTTTAAGCTAGGCAGCATTGTGATTTTCCAGACAAAAGATTTTACAAACAAAATTTAACGTATTTTATATGCAAAAGAACATACTCTTCTAAATCGTACCAGATTCAGTTTAATCTAGGTAGACCTGTAGTAAGAAAACCACATAACACAGATGAAAGCAGTTTTTCCATAATATGAATCCATCTTGTTAGACTGCAAAATATACTATATTCACTGATGATCATTTTGTCAGTCTGTCCAAGATTATTTTCAATTAAAGTCTAAAACTGTCTTTAGCAAGAAAAAAAAAACACCCACACTAAATATACACCTACTATAGAATACACTCCTTTAAAGCATTAAGTTTTTTGTTTTTTTTTTTAAAGATTTTATTTATTTGTGAGAGAGAGCACAAGCAGGGGCAGAGGCAGAGAGCACAAGCAGGGGCAGAGGCAGAGGGAGAAGCAGGCTCCCCGCTGAGCAGAGAGTCCGATGCGGGGCTCGATCCCAGGACCCTGGGATCATGACCTGAGCCGAAGGCAGACGCTTAACGACTGAGCCACCCAGGCGCCCCTAAAGCATTTAGATTTTTGACACTAAGAAAGAAGTGAGATGATCTGAAAAATATCATCTCTGCCTTGTACAGTAACAATTTAGTTTACAAAACAAGTCAAGAAAGTTGACCATAATAATCCTAGCCCTAGTAAATGGCAAAGGTGGGACTTAAAGTCTAATTATCTAAATCCAAATCTTGTGCAATCTTAATCATTCAACTAATCAAGAATTTTAAAAGCATTTTAGGGGTGCCTGGGTGGCTCAGTCAGTTAAGTGTCCGACTCTTGATTTGTGCTCAGGTCATGATCTCAGGGTTGTGAGACTGAGCCCCATGTCAGGCTCCACACTAGGCATGAAGCCTGCTTGAGATGCTCTCCCTCCCTCTCCCATTCTCTCTAAAAAATTAAAAAAAAAAAAAAGGAATTTTAAAAGCATTTTAATGTACTATTTAATTAGCAATTCCAAATATTAGCCATTTTTAAAATTAAAAAAAATCACATAAAGCAACAAATCCATCTTGATAACGGTTAAACATACAAATTTATGCTATTACCAAAACACTGTGACAATAAAACATATTAGCATTGAGAACTTGAAATTATTTATATTATTATTAACATAACTTGTCAGGGTAATGAAAGTTGACAAAATGAAACCACCTCTTTCTCACCCAACCCAACTCAATTCACTCCTGCCTAAGGTTATCCAATGCAGGCTTCAACAGGCCCACTCCAATGATGCCTACTCCCCACCTCCCCACACAAACATCTAAGTCAAACACTTTATGAATTTGTCACTGAGGTAAAAACAGTCGTATCCACACTTAACTCACCTTCACATTACCAAATCTCCAATTTAGGCCTCTCTTGAGCTTTTGACTCCCAGATCCAAATGTCTGCTGGAATATTACTCCTTGATGGTCACAGGGCCCACCCCCAAAAAGTTATGGAGTCTAAAATAAATTCATCATCCTTCTTTCTCACCAGTCCTGGTGGTCATCCTCACTTCATCTCTCAGTTAAAAATACCACCATATTACTCAAGTCATAAATCTAGGAGTCATTAAATGTAACCATCATTAGTACCGTTCACTAAATACTTCCAAATCGCTTCTGGCTACATGGTAAAATTCCATTTCTTTGTTCCTTGAAGTCAGGTATGCCCAAGCAACTTGTTTTGGCCAATTATATATGAGCAGAACGGACATTCAGGAGCTTTAAGGGTCACTGCTTGGCTCTTTTCCTCTGCCACAGTGACCAGCAACATTTGAGAAATGGGTGGCTGCTACATCGGCTTTATCCCAAAGTGAGTGACCACAATAAGTAGAGTTCCCTACTCCACAAGCTTAGACTAAGAAATAATCTGGTTTTACACAACTACTGAGATTTGAGGGTGTTTCCATCCTTGGCCCTTCCCTCTTCATCCAAGTGGTCATTAAATCCTGTGAAGACTGTATCCCAAATATTTGTCACATGAATTCTTTTATCATTCTCACTATCAGGAGCTTAATTCAGGCCCTCATCATTTCTCACCCAGATTATTACAATGGCTCCTAAACAATCACAGTGACTCCAAACCCAACTTCTTAATAATGGTCTTTCACAAAAGCTGCCAGAGTGATCCTTCAAAACTATAAATTTTGTCATGTCATTCCACTGCTTAAATTTCCTCAAAGACACCCTTCTGTTCTTGCTTTATCATCTAAATGCTCCCAAAACCCAGGCATTAGAAATACCTGTGGTGTCCAGAACACATTCTGAATATCTGGGCCATCTTTGCACATGTTCCATTTGCCTATGATATCCTTCCTCTCTTTTTGAGTGGTAATTCCACTTTTCTTCAAGACTCAAGTTTCCAAGTCTTCTGGAAAGCTACTTTAAGGCATCAGTGATTAAGGACCTCTCCTCTATGTGCTACCAGGGCATTCTATACACTTTTAGCACAGCCTCATCCATTTTCTTAGGTGAAAACTCCCAACAGATTTTGGAAGCCTCTAGCCACAATTGATTGGCCACATGACACAAGGGCCCATTTTACTGGCTAACCAACAACCTATAATTTGGGTGGTTTGATCAAATCCACTTAAACAATTAGATTCTCTCTCTTGGGCTGAAAAGTCACTTATACTCAGGGCTTGGGCCAGATGCCAAAATACTGAGTACAAAATAAGTCTGCAAAGAAAATAGAGCAGATACACAGAAACAAACTGAGCAGACAATAAAGCCTCTGAGAAGAGGCAGACAGTCGCCTTGGATGCTGATTATCTTTCTGGTTCCCAGTCCCCATGAGGCCTACTTAATACTACAGTCTTTATTTCAATTTAGGAGAATATTCATCTTTTTAATAATTTTCTCTCTTCACGAGCTAGACTGGGTAGGGCTGTTTCTGTCTTTTGCAATCAGTACTCCCCACCCCCGCAAAAAAACCTATAATTACAATAAGCTACTAAAGCCCTAGCAATTACAAGTATACTCTCTTTTAGCACTGAAATCTTCAAGAACCTAACAAACCACCACTGAAAGTACATTCCCCAAATGGACAGATCCTTTTGTGAAAGAATGGAAACCTAAATAATCACTATTGAAAACTGAAAACACATTTTCCAATACCCCTACTTAAAACCCACATCATTTCAAATTTAAAACATCCAGAGGAAAAGGAAGTATGAGCCTGGATGGTAAAGCAACTTCATGTTACGACAGACTACAAAGATTTGAGAAGCCCAGAACTGGATAAGAAAGGCTGACCTGTGCGGACCAAGCATTATCATAGAAGTGTGGACACCAGACATAGCTACACCACTGTTCTAAAGAATTTTATCTTCATCTCCAATTACCTTTCTTAAAATACAGAATAGAGATCAACTTACGTTAACACTATTTTATTTTGAGCATTACAATCTAAAATACAATACAGTGGCAAGCCTAAATACAGAAGATGAATTTCTCAATGTGTATTTATTTATACATCGTTTCCAAGTTTTATATTTACAGCTTTCATTTTAATACATCTAACCTTTTAAATATTTATTTTTAATTAAATAGAATTATCATCTTTAAGTGTAATTTTGACCTAGAGTTTTAATTTTTAAAAGGACGTTACATATTCCATTTGGTCTAAACATATGCTTCTAAGGAAAGTAGCAGGAGACCAAAATAGCAAATTTTATTTCCACCTCATTTGTTGAATAAAATTTTGTTTTTGTTTTTTTTTTCCAAATATCAAACTTTCTACAATTGTTTTTCCAAAAATTCAGAATTTCTGACTAGGAGTTTATTTATTTTTTAAAAAGATTTATTTGACAGAGAGAGACACAGCGAGAGAGGGAACACAAGCAGGGGGAGTGGGAGAGGGAGAAGCAGGCCCCCCGCAGAGCAAGGAGCCCGATGCGGGGCTCGATCCCAGGACCCCGGGATCGTGACACGAGCCGAAGGCAGACACTTAACGACTGAGCCACCCAGGCACTCCCTGACTAGGAGTTTAATGCAGAAATTACAGAACCAAATTTTTGAGCATCAGTTAAATTTCCTAGGCTCTAACTGGTTATTTTGTTTTTCATTAAACTTGGTGATGGCACAGTACAATCTTTTTCAAAAAAAAGTCAAGGGGTACTAATATATCCAGTCTTTTACTGCAGGGTCTATCAAAAAGGATATACTCCAAAGCACGGACAAAGTACACAGACTTATGTATAAAAATATTAACTGACACATAATTTATAAGTGTTTCTCAGCAGGACTTTAGTGGTACTTTGGATGGCACAATTTTTCCTTATGTTAAGATCTTCTATGAATTACTGACACTTGCCCACCAAATGCCAGAAGGTGCTCCAATCAATGCAGACAATCAAAAAGATACATTTTCAAATGTTTCCAGCTAAAATCCATTGACTTAAAACACCAATACAAAGGAATCAATATAGCTAATGACAATGTGAAAAATACACTTAAGACATAATTACAGCCTTTTAAATGTTATTACTATAAATAAGACACAGGAATATGAAAAAATACTTATATGTTGAATGAAAAAAGTTCACCATCAGTGTATAAATCCTTTGATTACACTACATTAAAATAAGCACATATTAAAAGGACTGCAGGCAAATATATAGAAATGAAGAGAGAAGATATGAAAAGAGAAGATCATTAAGTGGTGTTTTTCTCTCTCGTAAAATGGCTATATTGGTTCTAATTTTTTTAACTAAATAAATAAGCAGTTGACACATTTTTCCTTGCTTATTAATACTTCTGAAGACCAGAGAAGTGAAAAAAACCAGCAAAAAAAAAAAAAAAAATCAACACAGGTGTTAATGTGAGACATGATGTTAGAAATCAGGATAGGATTAGCCTTCGGGGGTTAGCCACTTGAAGGGGGACACTGGGAAAATGCTAGGGTGCAGATAAGCCTGATGTGGGTGCTGATTACATAGGTGTTCACTTTGTGGAAATTCATCAAGCTGTATTTTTATCCATACACTTTTCTGTATGTACAGTATACCTTAAAAAAAAAAAAAGGTGACTAAAAAACTACAAAAGTTTCTTACTGTGGTAAAAAGGTTTTCATGACATGATATTCATTTGTTGTACAACAAGTGAAAACAAAAATTCTGGGTATTTATCATCCGGCAGCACAATTAAGAATTTTTAACATAGGGGCGCCTGGGTGGCTCAGTCATTAAGCATCTGCCTTCCGCTCAGGTCATGATCCCAGGGTCCTGGGATCAAGCCCCACACGGATCGAGCCCCACACCCAGTTCCCTGCTCCGCGGGAAGCCTGCTTCTCCCTCTCCCACTCCCCCCTGCTTGTGTTCCCTCTCTCGCTGTGTCTCTCGCTGTCAAATAAATAAAATCTTTAAAAAAAATTTTTAAAAAAAGAATTTTTAACATATATAATGAATGTTCACACTAATTACCGATGTTTAAAAACTAAGAAACTGAACCACATCCTCATTCCAAGAGTTAAATTTAAAATGTGAATTTTCATATTAGCAAATTCTTAAAATGTTAATGAGAAACTGTTTTCACATTCTTTTAAAGAAACGCATTTCCAAATTTAAAACAAATGAAATTCTACTCAGGTTCCAAACATGAATCATAAAGTACTATTTCCGAGACACTACGAAACAGTTATCTGTCTTCAATACAACTACTACTATTGCACTGTTATCCATTTCAGCTCAAATTTGCAAACACATCTTTAATATAAAAACCAGGTTATGACAACTTCACCATAGAGCAGAAAACACGCTGTTAGTAAAGCATGGCAATATTTTTGAAAAACAGTAATAAGTGATTACACTTCAGGAAAACCTGATTAAGAATTTTGCAGGGCCCATATGTGCTATGCTTATGTTACAACTTTGCAAAATGTATTACAGTTTGTGACACACTAACTCCACCATGTTTAAGTAAATAGCTTTTTATTCTCTTTGACTTTTAAACTCCAAGTAATTAACATGTGATTTCAAAAAACAGCCCATTACTAAATGTCAGAGAATAACTGGCAGCATACTGCCACCCATACCCTGGTTTTAACTATGAAAGTGGTATTATGTTGGCATTGAATAATATTCTGTGATATACTTCTTCTACGAGATACCTTATTACCACAACCTTGAAAGCAAGGTTAGTTTACAAAGGTTCATATACAAAATATTTTACTGCTTGATTCCAATTCTTAAGGGTACAGCCCTCTCCCAAACACTTCTCAATTAATAAAAAAACGTTCTGAATGCTGAAATGAAGAGACAGCAGAAAGCATTTTCAAAAGTTAAATAAGATATTCAAACTATAAATGCTGCAGCTGGTCAATAAATATGTATATACATGCACTTATGAAGTATTCTTGACAAAAATGTATTATCTGAATCTAATCATGTAGAAACAATCTATATAAGCCCAGATTTACAAACTACAAGACAAAATGTCAATGTCATGAAAGACTTTTAAAAAGGTGACAGGGGAGTGTTCTGGATTAAAGGAGGTAACAACCAAATAAAATGGGTGGTTTCTCATTATATTCTAGACCAAAAAAAGAAAAAGAAAAAACACATGGTTATAATAACTGGGAAAATTTAAATATGAACTACTTGTTATACCTTATCAATGTTAAATTTCTTAAACATGTTAATAGTATTGTGGTATTGTAGAACAATGTACCTGTTCTGAAGAGATACATACTTAAGTGTTAAGGAATAAACAGTCATGGTGTCTGCAACTACTTTGAAAAGGATGGGAAGAAAGAGGGAATTTAAGTATAGAGAGGGAGACAACTCAACTGGCAAAGAAGGAATACAGGTGAAGGAAACGTGGGTGTTATTCTTTCAACTTTTTCGTATACATTCCATATTTCAAAACAAGAGAGGAAAAGAAAATTTAAAAAGTAAAATTTAAAAACCCAAACACTAACCTTTACCAATCAGTATCTATGCTGTGGCAATGCGATGTACTTACAGAGAGAAACCGAAAGAAAACAGGTCTACACGCATCATTATGAAATAAACCAAAAAGTCAAATACAGATTTTTTTTTTTTTAAAGAAAGAAATCCTGGGCAACTACTAGCTCTTCCTTCAAAGGATTTTGACACAATGAACAAAATACTGAGGACTTTAAGATTCTAAGCTCTATCATAAAAAAAAAAAAAGTATGTGTAATAAAGTGAACAACCCACAAACCCCTTACATATTTTGAGTAGATAATACTATACAAGGGAAATCTTACTTCAAAATACAGTACTTGGGAAGTGGCCGCGAGTTGTAGACTTTTAAAGCATCCAACAGGGATAATCCTGCACCGACTAATACTCTTTATGAAAGGCTTATGACAGTGTGACCTTCAAAGCGGAAATTTTAATCCGCTGCCAAAAGGGCGAATAAGACATGATATTTAACAACATGGATGGGCTCGGTCAGATTCACCAAGAAGATGCTCAATTTGTGAACACCGCCCTGGGGAACAAATACAGCCCTAATTCCAATCTGCCATGAGCCGCAGGCTTTCCAATCAGTAACAACGGCCTGACACTAAGACCCTAACAAGTGGACAGTTTCTCCGGCGCGGTCTCTGCGATTTTCACATTGCAAAAACGCTAACAGGCGTTTGCCATGAGGACTATTCCGGGCCCACCTGCGGCCATCTTAAGTTCGGGAAGAAAAAGGAAAAGGGGGAGGCACTGAATACGAGGACCCGACGGAGACCAGAAATCGGGGATGCACGAAAAAACAACTTCTCTAAATTCTAAGGGCTCGGTGCAGAGGTTAACCCCCACAGTCTAACTAACAAGGAGAACAGGACCTCGGGGCCCCGCGCCCGGATGCCCTAATCAAACATGGGCACCAGGGTAAACCCGGGCTGTCACGTGACGGGCACCGCGCGCCCCCGTCCGCGCTCTCCCCCACGCCTCGGTGCCCGAGGTCTCTATGGCGCCCGCGCCCCTCCCCCAGCCGTGCTCGAGCACTTACTCTGGGGGGTAAAGCCGCAGCTCCTCGATTTCTCCTAAGAAGGAAAAAAGCGTCCGCATCTGCTCGCTGGTCACCGCCGACGACAGATTGGTCACCTGAATCACCGCCGTAGGGGTAAGGCCGAAGCCTAAAGCCAAACCGAAGCCGCCGCCGCTGTTCATCCCGACCCGCTGCTGCTGTCCTCCGCTCCCCAACGTCTACGACGCGTCAGCGACGGAGCCGGGAAAGCGAAGAACGCGCGGCCGCGAGCGCGCTCCCGCTGGCGAATTCACGGCGGCGGGCAGGTCTAGCCGCCCATTCCACAACTCCCCTGCTCCCAGGCTGCGCGCGCCGGCCGGAAGCGTCGCCCCGGCAACCCGGCGGGTCGGCAGAGGCTGTAGCCTGGGGCTCCCGGGTCTCCCAGCCGTAGCTCTTGTCAGTGTTCTCCCTGTCGGGACTTTTATCGATCCCCCCCGCCCCGCTTCAACTGAATCAAATTTCAGTACTCCTAAAAACGTAGGAGACCCAGCTCTTTCCGTTGTTAAATCTTGGTAGAACTGGGGAACCAAGAGGCCTGGCCTGCTGGTGCGGGGCTGGGAAGGAGGAGTGACTGGGGCAACGCAGATTAATGCTTCACCAAACTGTAGCGCGTCGTGACCACATGCAGGCCGCTCCCCCGCCCCTGCTATTGAAAACATTGGCCAAGTTCTAATTTAATTAAAAAGGAAGAAAGAAAAATTTAGAAAACGTTTAATTTCTGATTGAATTAAAGAAAGGAGGCAGTAAGGGCGCCTGGGTGGCTCAGCTGGTTAAGCGACTGCCTTCAGCTCAGGTCATGACCCTGGAGTGCCAGGATCGAGTCCCGCATCAGGCTCCCTGCTCGGCAGGGAGTCTGCTTCTCCCTCTGGCCCTTCTCCCTCTCATGCTCTCTCTATCTCATTCTCTCTCTCAGATAAATAAATAAATTCTAAAAAAAAAAAAAGTAGGCAGTAAGATGAACACTATGCGGTCGTTGTTTATAACTAGTCATTTAGTCGCTCATTTCGCAGATACTAATATTTATTGAGCCTTACATTCCAGACACTGTTACCTGTTAATAGAACTTGAAACCCATTGAGGGACAACTAAGTATGTGCAACTGAGCAGCTGCTCCCAAAATGCCATCCCCAGAACCCTGCTGAGGGTCCTGGAGGCCCTTTCGGTGGGTCCACAAGGCCAAAACAATTTTCTTTCTCTCTCTTTTTTTTTTAAGATTTTATTTATTTATTCGACAGAGAGAGAGAGACAATGAGAGAGGGAACACAAGCAGGGGGAGTGGGAGAGGGAGAAGCAGGCTTCTCACTGAGCAGGGAACCCGATGCAGGCCTCCATCCCAGGACCCTGGGATCATGACCTGAGCCGAAGGCAGACATGCTTTCTTTTTTTTTCCCAGTATCCTTTTTTTTAAATTTTATTTTATTATGTTATGTTAGTTACCATACATCATTAGTTTTTGATGTAGTGATCCACGATTCATTGTTTTCGTATAACACCCAGTGCTCCATGCAGAATGTGCCCTCCTTAATACCCATCACCAGGTTAACACATCCCCCCACCCCTCCCCTCTAAAACCTTCAGTTTGTTTCTCAGAGTCCATAGTCTCTCATGGTTCATCTCTCCCTCCGATTTCCCCCGCTTCATTTTTCCCTTCCTTCTCCTAATGTCCTCCATGCTATTCCTTATGTTCCACAAATAAGTGAAACCATATGATAATTGACTTTCTCTGCTTGACTTATTTCACGTAGCATAATCTCCTCCAGTCCCATCCATGTTGATGTAAAAGTTGGATATTCATCCTTTCTGATGGCTAATATTCCATTGTATATACGGACCACATCTTCTTTATCCATCCATCTATTCAAAGGGCATCTAGGCTCTTTCCATAGTTTGGCTATTGCGGACATTGCTGCTATAACACTGGGGTGCATATGGCCCTTCTTTTCACTACATCTGTGTCTTTGGGGTAAATACCCAGTAGTGCAATTGCTGGGTCATAGGGTAGCTCTATTTTTAATGTTCTGAAGCACCTCCACACTGTTTTCCCAAGTGGCTATACCAACTTGCATTCCCGCCAACAGTGTAAGAGGGTTCCCCTTTCTCCACAACCTCTCCGACATTTGTTATAATGACAGGGCTACCCAGGCGCCCCAAAACAATTTTCAATATAATGCTAAGACTTTGTTGACCTTCTTCACTTTGTTGGCATTTGCACTCCTCGTGTAAAAGCAATACTAGATTAAACTGCTGCACCTTAGGAAGAATCAAGGCACTGGTGCCAAACTGCACTAATAGTGGTATTTTGTATTCTTTACCTCCTTGCAATCATAGCATACAAAATTTAAAATTGTTTCAATAAGCTAATCTAAGAATATCCTTGACAAAGGGGTAAAAATTACTAATTTCATTCAATGTTCACACTAGCATACACATCTTTTTAATGTGTGGAGAGAAATGGTAAGTACTTATGTTGCATGCCCAAGTAAGATGGTTATCTCCAGAAAATGCACTCATGTGATTGAGTATTCACACAAAAATACAAATTTTGTAAAACTTGTATATAGCCCCTTAAGCTGCAGCTTTACAGTACTTTTCCGCTAAAAAATACCAGTGATATTAACACATGTATTTTTTGACATTATATAATGAGATATGGGAACATTTGAAAGATCTCTACAGCTCAACCAACAACTGTTTTCAAAATAGCCAATGCATGCTATTACAAAATCAAATGAGACATCAAAGTGGTAGATAGACTCATGGATTTTAATGTAGCAGAATACAAAAAGTTAATTGATACAGTTTCCGATTCAGTCCACATTGCAACTGCACTCTAAGAAACTACCATATGTCAGGTTTGGTGTGGTATCAAAGAAGAATATCTAGAATTATCTAGAAAGGCTATGAAAATAGTTTTCCCCTTTCCAACTCCTTATCTATGTGAGACCAGATTTTCTTCGCATGTTTCAACCAAAATATATCACAACAGATTGAATGCACAGATATGAGAATCCAGCTGTCTTCTATTAAGCCAGACATTAAAGAGTTTTGAAAATGTAAAACAGGGGCGCCTGGGTGGCTCAGTCATTGAGCATCTGCCTTCGACTCAGGTCATGATCCCAGAGTCCTGGGATCAAGCCCCACATCGGGCTCCCTGCTTGGCAGGAAGCCTGCTTCTCCCTCTCTCTCTCTCCCTGCTTGTGTTCCCTCTCTCACTGTGTCTCTCTCTGTCAAATAAATAAATAAAAATCTTTTAAAAAAAATGTAAAACAATGCCACTCTTCTCAAATTCTTTTTTGGAAAATATTTTATCATAAAAATACATCATTTACATTAATATATAATAGGTTTTAAAATACTAAGTTTCTAATTTCTAATGTGCATAGATATCCCATAAATCTCTCAGGGTCCTCAATAATTTCTGAGAGTGTAAAAGCATCCTAAGTGAAGTCTGAGAACTACTACCAGAGGGATAAGCATAGACAAAATTGGGAGTACATAGGAGGGCCACTTAAAGTTAGTCCTAATGGAAGACTTCCTAGGAGAATTGTTGCTTGTGCTGAATTTTAAATATACAGTTATTAGCCAGGCTGGGGGAGAGGAGGGTAGGCAATGAGGGGCATTCCAGACTGAGTATGAGGAATATACAAATGCAGAGAGGTATGGGAGCCCAAGTGAGGTTCAGAATATTCAAAATTTATTCCTGCTAGACCAAAGGATGGTTAGAGATACATGAGAAAGAATAAGCTTTTTTTTTTTAAAGATTTTATTTATTTATTTGAGAGAGAGAGAGAATGAGAGACAGAGAGCATGAGAGGGAGGAGGGTCAGAGGGAGAAGCAGACTCCCTGCCAAGCAGGGAGCCCGATGCGGGACTTGATCCCAGGACTCCAGGATCATGACCTGAGCCGAAGGCAGTCGCCTAACCAACTGAGCCACCCAGGCGCCCAAAGAATAAGCTTTGATGAAAGGTGCTGTTTGTCATGGTAAGAGGTTACTTTATTATACACTTTATACACTATTGAGAGCCATTGAAGACCTCTGAGCAGAAGAATGACCATGATGAGGTTCAAGTTTTAGAATGATTGTTGTCACTGCAACATGAAGATACATTGAAAAGGGTGGTGACTAAGGAAGCCTGGGTGGCTCGGTCAGTTAAGCCATCTGCCTGCAGCTCAGTTCATGATGCCAGGGTCCTGGGATGGAGCCCCACGTCAGGCTCCCTGCTCAGCCGGGAGTCTGCTTCTCCCTCTCCTTTCACCCCTCCCCTCTGCTTGTGCTCTCACTCTCTCTGTCTCTCTCAAATGAATAAAAAATGCTAAAAAAAAAAAAAAAAAAAAAAAAAAAAAAAAAAGGGGGGATAATAGAGGCAAAAAAACTGGATCAAAGGGTAAGTGGAGGTAATGACAGAAAGCAAGGAATAGTCCCAATTTTGGGAAGGACTGACCCATTTGAAAATAAAACAAATAAAGGTTATTCACTTGGAAAAAATATAAATGGACATACACTCAGTTTTAGACACAATTACAGGTGTTTTTTTGGTCCTCCTGAAGCCCAACCATGGATTCCTAGAATTAACAGTCACAAGTCTAGAATAGCTGTCCTCAGACTTCAGTATACATCAAAGTCACCTAGAGGGCATGTTAAAACAGACTGCTGGCTTCCTCCCAAGTAGGTCTGGAGTGGGCCTGAAAATTTAAATTTCTAACAAGGTCCCAAGTGCTGCTGCTGCTGGTGACCTGAGAACCCCACTTTCAGAACCCCTAGTTTAGAAGGTCATAAGAGCAGTACTTAGTTCATTTACTAATCTACTGTTGATGGTAAGGCAGAGGGAGGAATTTGTTTCTGGCCTGAGGGATTGTGTAATAGTGCCATAACTTAGGACCAAAAATAGGAAGGAAAGGCAGCTTTGAGAGGAATGAGCAAACGAATATTGAGGTCCATTACGGACAAGTTTCTGAAATGAAGTTGAGAGAAAATATCTAGAACTAAGATACAGTATGTGACTTAAGCTTGAAAGTAGATAGTTAGGCCAGGCACATATGTAGAGGAGGCACAGTGGGTAACATTAAAGGGATACAAATAACAAACAACCCAAAACAAAATCAAGGCAGCATGTAAAGGGGAGGGGGTGTAGTCACCAAAGCTAAAGGAGGAAAAAATCCTAATTAGGAAAAAGCGAGGCTTGGGGAGGAAAGAATGCTGAAAAGTATCACATTCTGTAGAGATGACAGAATCAAGGACAAGATGTGCGCATTGATAGATATAATGTGACTATTGAGACAAAAGCTGTATGAACCAGTTTAGAGAAGCAAAGTGCACAGCCTCACTTCTCTTGATTCCTCTGTGAATCTTCCAGCAAAACTTCCCAACGCTGGGCCTGTCCTAGCCCTGCCGCTTTGGCCAATGCCAAACTGCTCCACCCCGGGAGAGTTTTCAGATAAGCTTTAGAAATCCAACCTTTATGCCATGTTCTGTCTTCAACCTCATGGCCCCCATTTGCAGATATTTCTTCATCACATAGTCTTCTTGGTTTCATCTGCCTACCAACACCTCCTAAAACAGTAAAACAAGCAGTGACAAACTTTCGGTGCAGAGAGGGCTCCTCACAATTAGGTTCATGACCATAACAGCAAACCAGAAACCGAAAATAAGAAAGATAAACTCCAGTAAATATATTAACAACAACAAAAAAAGAAAGATATACATTAAAATCATATGCGATTTTTGGATCTAGAACCTGGAATTGGACTCTGGAGGGAGCAGCTTTAGGAGTCTAGCCACAGGAAGAAAATGTTTGATCTGTGAAGCTACATAGATGAGTGTGGATTGTACTTACAGGAGGCTGTGGTGCCTTTGGTCTTGTTTTGCTTTTTGAACAAATGAGATCTCCAATGAATCTACTCTATGGAATTTTAAAGGAAATTTTGACAGAGAATAATTTAGAAGTACCATCAAGTAAGAAAAATTCTCTAAGTAGCCCTATCTTTGAAGGAGGAGCGCTGATTGTAGACTGAATACAGCAAGAAAGCACTGGCAGGAAGGTTTTTTTATTTTATTTTATTTTATTTTATTTATTTATTTGACACAGAGAGAGAGGGGACACAAGCAGGGGGAGTGGGAGAGGGAGAAGCAGGCTTCCCGTGGAGCAGGGAGCCCGATGCGGGGCTTGATCACAGGACCCTGGGATCATGACCTGAGCCGAAGGCAGACGCTTAACGACTGAGCCACCCAGGTGCCCCTGGGAGGAAGGTTAATAACTAGAAAGAACCAGAAGTGGAGAGCTTTGCATGCATGAATGCACTATGTGTGTGTACATATGTGTTCATGTGTAGAGTGCTTTGAAATAGGATTCTTCCAGAAATGAAGCAGAAATTCTTAGTCTTTCCTGTGCTTAACCACATCACCCTCTTCTTTCAGAATCCAGAACTCTCCGTTAGTTCATGATGTCTCTAGTGGGCTGATTCTGAAAACTTATCAGTTGGCATTAATTTTTTTTAATGACTAAAAATTACTCTAGATAGCTTAAACAGAAGGGAAAGTATAGGCAATGATGGTGACGTTATTTCATGAAGTGGAAGTGCACAACCAAATCTTTGGAAGAAGTATGACTAGGACATATTTAGAACAGACTTTGGCTACTCTAAGAAAACAGAAAATATGTACGAAGACAACTATGGTATTTAATAGAATTTTGGGCAGAATTGCACATAGAAATCTTAGGAAAGGGGCACCTGGGTGGCTCAGTCGGTTGAGCGACTGCCTTCGGCTCAGGTCATGATCCCAGGGTCCTGGGATCGAGTCCCACATCGGGCTCCCTACTCTGCGGGGAGCCTGCTTCTCCCTCTCCCACTCCCCCTGCTTGTGTTCCCTCTCTCGCTGTGTCTCTCTCTGTCAAATAAATAAATAAAATCTTTAAAAAAAAAAAAAGAAAAAAAAAAAGAAATCTTAGGAAAGGAATTGACCAGAGCAATTCTGGGAACTTTAGCTGGAGACATTCATAGACCATCTCAAGAGTGATGCCAAGGGGCACCTGGGTGGCTCAGTCAGTTAAGCATCTGACTCTTGGTTTCTGCTGCCCCACCCACTCCCCCACCCACTGTGCGCACTGTCTCCCTCTCTCTCTATCTAAAATAAATAAATATTTTTTAAGGGGCGCCTGGGTGGCTCAGTTGTTAAGAGTCTGCCTTCGGCTCAGGTCATGATCCCAGGGTCCTGGGATCGAGCCTCACATCGGGCTCCCTGCTCATCGGGAAGCCTGCTTCTCTCTCCCACTCCCCCTGCTTGTGTTCCCTCTCTCGCTGTGTCTCTCTATGTCAAATAAATAAATAAAATCTTAAAAATAAATAAATAAATATTTTTTAAAAAGAGTGTTGCCAGGGTGCCTGGGTGTTTCAGTCAGTTGAGCGTCTGCCTTTGGCTCAGGTCATGATCCCAGAGTCCTGTGATCAAGTCCCGCGTCGGGCTCCCTGCTCAGTGGGAACCTACCTCTCCCTCTCCCTCTACCGCTCCCCCTGCTTGTGCTCTCTCTCTCTCTCTCTGTCAAATAAATAAATAAAATTTTAAAAAAAAAGGAGTGTTGCCAATAAGGTAAATCAACTCCAGTGATTCCCCAGTTTTTGGCAATCACTGATCTGCTTTCTGTTTCTGTACATTTGGCTTTTTTGGAAATTATATACAAATGTAGTTATACAATATATGATCATGAGTATCTAACTTCTATCACGAAGCCTAGTGTTTTTGAGGTTCATGCATATTGGAGCATGTATCAATAGTTTTATTCCTTTTTAGTGCCAAATACAAATAGTGTTATATGAATATTCAATATTTTGTTGATTTGCTCAACAGTTGATGGACATTTGGGTTGTTTCCAGTTTGGGGCTATTATGAATAAGGCTACTATGAACATTCATGTATAAATCTATTTCTTTTGCGTAGATATCTAGGAGTAGAATAGCTGGCTCATATGGTCAGTTTGTTTAACTTTTCAAGAAACTGGCAAACTGTTTTCTAAAGAGGCTGCACCATTTTATATTCCTATTAGCAATATATGAGAGTTACAAATGCTCCATATCTTTATCAACACTTAGTATTATCAACCTTTTTGATTATAGCCATTCTAGTGTGTTTGTACTGGTATCTCATCATGGTTTTAATTTTGATTGCTCGAATACTAATAATGTTGAACAACTTATGATGAGCTAATTAGCCATTCACACATCTTTGATGATACATCTCTTCAAATATTCAAATCTTTCATCATATTTTAATGAGATCATTTGTCTCTTTTCAAAGAGTTGAAGGAGTTCTTTATGAGTCTGGATACAAATCTATTATCAGACATGACTCGCAAATATTTCTTCATCTGTAACTTGTGTTTTCATTTTTTAATAGTGTCTTTTTTTTTTTTGCTAAAGATTTTATTTATTTATTTGACAGAGAGAGAGAAAGAGAGCAGAAGCAGAGGGAGCAGCAGAGGGAGAAGGAGAAGCAGGCTCCCCACTGAGCAGGACTCCATCCCAGAACCCTGGGATCACAACCTGAGCGGAAGGCAAATGCTTAACTGACGGAGCCACCTAGGCGCCCCTTAATAGTGTCTTTTAAAGAGTAAAAGTTTTTTATTTTGATGAAATCCAAATTATCAATGTTTTCTTTTATTTTTTATGTTTTTATTGTCACATCAAAGAAATCTTTGCTTCTCCCAAGGTCACAAAGATTTTCTTTTTCTCCTTTCTCCTTTTTCCTTTTTTTTTTTTTTTTTAAGTAGGCTCTACACCCAACATGGGGCTTGAACTCATGACCCCAAAATCAAGAGTCCCACACTCTATCAACTAAGCCTGCCAGGCACCCACAAAGATTTTCTCCTGTTTGTTTGTTTTTTTTTCTGGAAACTTTTAGTTTTATCTCTTACATTTAGGTATCTGATCCATCCTTAGTTAAATTTGATGTGTTGTGTTAGGTAAGGGCCATTGTTCTCTTCACTGTTCCTCCTTTGCCTCTTCTCCTCCTCCTCCTTCTCTTTCTTCTTCTTCATATGATATCAAATTGTTTTAACACCATTTGCTGAAAGGACTATCCATTCCCCATTGCATTATCTGAGCAACTTTGTGAGAATTCAATTGACCGTAAGTTGAAGGATTTATTCTGAACTCAATTCTGTTCTACTCATCTATATACCACACTGTCTTAATTACTATATTCATAATAAGTTTTGAAATTGAGTAGTGTGAGCCATCCAAATTTCTTCTTTTCCAAAAGTCTTTTAACTATTCTATGTCCTTTTCACTTCCTTGTAAACTTTAGGATCAGCTTATACATTTCTACAAAAACAAAAGCAAAAGCAAAAAAACCTGCTAGGATTCTGATAAGGATTGCACTGACTCCATATGTCAGTTTTGGAGAAATTGTCATTTTAACAATCCTGAGATTTCCATTCCATGAACCTAGAATTTCTCTCCGTTTATTTAGACCTTCGTCACTTTCTCTCAGCAGTGTTTTGTAGTGTTTTTGTACTTCTTTTAAAATGTATTTCATGGGTGCCTGGGTGGCTCAGTTGTTAAGCGTCTGCCTTTGGCTCAGGTCATGATCTCAGGGTCCTGGGATCGAGCCCCACATCCTGCTCAGCGGGAAGCCTGCTTCTCCCTCTCCCACTCCCCTTGCTTGTGTTCTTTCTCTCACTGTCTCTCTGTTAAATAAATAAATAAAATCTTTAAAAAATAAATAAAATAAAACGTATTTCAAAGTATTTTATTCTTTTTGATGTTATTGGAAATAGGATGGTTTTCTTAATTTCATTTTTGGACTGTTCTTTGCTGGTATATAGATAAAAATTATTTTTATATGTTCTTGATACCTTGCTAAACTTGTTTAATAGGTTGTTTTTTTGTTGATTACTCTTAATTTTCTTTCTTTTTTTTTTAAGGATTTTATTTATTTATTTGTCAGAGAGAGAGAGCAAGAGAGCACAAGCAGGGTAGAGGGGGAGCGGAAGGCAGAAGGAGAAACAGGCTCTCTGCTGGGCAAGGAGCCCAATGTGACACTCGATACTAGGACCCTGGGATCATGACCCGAGGCGAAGGCAGATTCTTAACAGACTAAGCCACCCAGGCATCCCAACTCTCTATTTTCTATATACACGATCATGTCATCTGTCAATAAGAGTAATTTTATTTCTTTTTTTTCCTTCTAAGATGTATGCTTTTATTTTTTCTTTTCTTAATGCCCTCACTAGAGTCTTCAGTACAATGTTGAGTAGAAGTGATGAGAACAGACATCCTTGTCTTATTCCTGATCCTTGGAAGAAGCAATCAGTCATTCACCATTAAGTATGAGGTTAGCTTGGTTTTATTAAGAGACTCTTTATTCAGCGAGGAAAGTTCTATTACATTCCTAAATTGTTGAGAGTTTTCACCATGAATGGATGCTGGATTTTTTAAATGCTTTTTTCTCCATCTACTGAGATGATCATGGTATTTCTAGGATAAATTCCACTTGGTCATGTTATGTAATCCTTTTTGTATGTTGCTAGATTTGGCTTGCTAATACTTTGTTAAGGATTTTTTTTATGAGGCATATTGGTTTTTGGTTTTCTTTTTTCACAATGTATTTATCTGGCTGGCTGTGATGTCAAGATAATACTGGCCTTGTGGCATGAATTGGGAAGTATTTCTTCTTTCTCTATTTTGTGAAGGAGTTACGTAGGAATGACACTATTTCTTCTTTAATTAGAATTCACCTGTGAAGCCATCTGCCCCTGGGATTTTCTCTTTCTTTCTTTCTTCCTGTCTTTCTTTCTTTCCTTCTTTTCTTTCTTTCTTTCTTTTCTTTCTTTCTTCCTTTTCTTTTCTTTCTTTTTTTCTTCTTTCTTTCTTTCTTTCTAATTGAAGAATCGTTAACATACAATGTTACATTAGTTCAGGCTTTTCTTTATGGGAATATTTTTCATTACCTAGTTAAATTTTTATTTCTTATAGGTCTATTCAGATTTTCTACCTCTTAAAATAGTTATGTTAGTGTTTGTCTTTTGGGGAATTTATCCATTTCATCTAAGTTTTATCATTTGTTTATCAAAAGGTGCTCAAATAATCCTTCTCATTCTTACAATTTCTGAAAGGTCAGTATTAATGTTCTTTCAATCCTGATATTGGTAATTTATGCCTTCTCATTTTTCTTTGTCGGTTTGGCTAAAGGTTTATCAGTTTTGTTGATCTTTTCAAAGAAGCATCTTTTAGTTTTATTGATTTTCTCTAATTTGTTTCTGTCTTTTGTTTTATAGATTTCCATACTGATTTTATCATTTTCTCACTTCTGCCTGCTTTGCAGTTGATCTGCTCTTATTTTCTGGTTTCTTAAAGCAGAAGCTTCCATTATTGATTTGAGACTTTTTGTTTTCTAATATTACCATTTAGTGCTATATATTTTCCTCTAAGCACTGTAGGGAATACTCTTTTTAGAGTGTTCAGAAAAGCTATTCAGAGCTAAATGTCTCACCAGAAGCACTATACTATAAATTTCTTTTTGTTACCGATTTATAATTTAATTCTTGTTGTTGGAAAACATACTACGAATGATTTCAAGTCTCTTAAATTTATTGAGACACGTTTTACAGCCTAACATATGTTCTGTCCTGGAAATTGTTCTATGTGTACTTGAAAAAAATGTGTATTCTGTTGTAGTTGCATGGAGTATTCTGTAAATGTCACTTAGTTCAGGTTGGTTGATTGTGCTGACATTCAAGGCTTTTATATGCTGACATAACACGCTATGCAGGATCTGGGTAGCAAAGAAGCTATCCATGCTGCAGAGCATGGTGGTGGACAACCATGTACCCTGTAGGAGCTGGACTCTGGGGACACCATGTATTCTCTATAGGAGCTGCGCGTAAAGGCACGGGAATCAGCAAGGGAAATTAACAAGGGAAATCCTCTCCTGTTGCAGTGGTTATTCATTTCTCTCTACTAAAATAGTTTAGCATTCCACAGCCTGGTATGACATCATTGCCATTGGAGCAAGGGGGAGGATGGGAATGGGGACAGCCCCAGCGAGGAACCACACAGACTCACACTGCTCTTGCAATTCATCAGGTTTCATAATTAAGCCCTTCTCATTTTGTTTGCCTTTTTCCCAGAGCCTTAAAATGGCTGGTTCTGACCATTTTGCTTAGTTGTTTGTGGGAAAGAGCATTTGCCAACCTCTTCACCCCACCATGGCCAGAAGTCCCTGCCAGTCCTCTTTGAAAAGGCATTTAATCACCTCTGGGAATAATTTCATGATAAATAACTGTCATTACTGTGAGGTTCCTAAGAAGGTAGCAGCCACATGGCCAAGCTCTAAAACTTTCTTGCATTACAGACCAAATTTTCCATAATTTACCAATGAAGAAACTAAAGCATGAAGAGATTTCCTCAAAAAAACCTCTGTTGAGCACTGACTTAATGTCAGACCAATTCTAGGGGCTGAGGACACGGTAGTGAAAAAAATAATCCCCACCCTCTTGACAACATTGCAGTAAGTTACATTCTGGACACTAAGAAACTTGTCCAAGATCACCTAACCAATGAACGATGATTCCAGTCTGTTTGACTCCCAAGTTCTTCTTACTTCTCCACATTGCCCCTTATCTTACTTAGTCTGTTTAACTGCTATAACACAATACCATAGATGGGGTAGTTTAAACAACAAAGTTATTTCTCACAGTTCTGGACGTTGGGAAGTCTAAGATCAAGGTGCCAACAGATTCAGCGTCTAGTGAAGACCAGCTTCCTGGGTCACAGATGACCATCTTCTTGCTGAGTCTTCACATGGTGGGAGGGCAAGAGAGCTCCCTGAGGTCCCTTTTATAATTCCATTTATGAGGGCTCTACCCTCATGACCCAAGCACCTACCATCAATGTTGAGGGCTAGGATTTCAACATATAAACTGCGGAGGTTGGGGACACAAACATTCAGTTCCTAACACTCCTCAGCCATAACTTAACTGTGAATAATGCTTTTCAGTATAAAGTGAACTTTCAGCAATTTTACCCTGTTTATTCTTTAGTAGAAATTCATGATGTAGAAATTTTAATGAAGGCTAAATTGAAGCATAAGAGGAATGTTTAAAAAAAAAAAAAGGCATACCAATGGGACGTCAGGCTGGCTCAGTTGGAGGAGCATGCAACTCTTGATCTCCAGGTCATGAGTTGGAGCCCCACGTTGGGTGCAGAGATTACCTGAATGAATGAATGAATATATAAATAAATGTTAAAAAAAAAGGCATACCAAGACTTAAACATAGTCTTTCTAATACCTAATTATTTCCATTATTTGTTAAACCATAGCATTTTACAAGAAAAACCTTGAACAAGGGGATCACCTATACTTTTTTATTTTGATGAAAATACTTTTTTTTTGATGATGAAGAAACTTTTGAATACATGCATGTAATTCAAAATTCAAAAGTTACAAAAGGATTAAAAATCTCTCCCAATCCCTGTTTCCCAACCATCCAGTCTCCCTTTCCTGGGAGAATAAATTGTGCTGTTTGATTCACATCCCTCTTGGCCTAACACTCAACTAGGTACCTAACAGGTTTTAACAAAATACTTCATATATAATACAGTGTTAAGACCAATATAAAGGGAGGTAGATTTTTTTTTTTATTATTAAAACAATACACGTTTGGGCGCCTGGGTGGCTCAGTCAGTTAAGGGTCTGCCTTCGGCTCAGGTCATGATCCGGGGTCCTGGGATCGAGCCCGGCAACAGGCTACCTGCTCAGTGGGGAGTATGCTTATCTCTCCCTCTCCCTGTTTCCACTATGAAATGCTCAAAGCTCTTCACTCTACCCTCAAGAATGAGAAGTGTTGCTAGAGGTGGGTTCAGTACAAGGAAATGCATTGGTCCAACATGTTGGGCAATAAAATGTTTACTGTTAAGAAGCTGAAGAGTCAAAATTTGTCCTTTGTCTATTTGTATTCTATTTTTTTTTTTTTTTTTTTTTTTTAAAGATTTTATTTATTTATTTGAAGAGAGAGACACAGCGAGAGAGGGAACACAAGCAGGGGGAGTGGGAGAGGGAGAAGCAGGCTTCCCACGGAGCAGGGAGCCCGATGCGGGGCTCGATCCCAGGACCCTGGGATCACGACCTGAGCCGAAGGCAGACGCTTAATGACTGAGCCACCCAGGCGCCCCTGTATTCTATTTTTTAAAAAGATTTATTTATTTATTTGAGAGAGAGAGAGCGAGCACACATGAGCAGGGGGTACTAAGCCACCCTAGAGCCCCTACTTGCATTCTATTTCTTAAAAGAAATCTTCTTGGACACTGTCTCCTTCTAGTGCTCTTCTCTTGAAATTCCACGCAGCTAGCATGGTGAGTTGACCTGGGGCCACCTTCTTTGTGAATGGGTGGCCCAGCTGATTCTTACTTCAGTCTAGTTCAGCTTGCCTAGGGCAAAGTCCCAGTAGGTGATAACAGTATATATAAATTTGTCTGAACTTGCTCCCTTTGTATAGATCTCTCTGGGGGACTTCATGGATTGGCAGGGGCCTGGGAGGCGGGTGGGAGAACTGTAGCTACAATGGGAAACTCACCAAGGGCTCAGAGTATTTGAATTCCATAACCTGATAGTCACTTTTCTCCCCCTTTCTTTCTTTCTTCCTGGAGACAAAACTAATAACTAACTTCTTTATATTTAAAGGTAAAAAAAAAAGGCGGGGGGATGTCTGGGTGGCTCAGTTAGTTAAGCGTCGGACACTTGGTTTTGGCTCGGGTCATGATCTCAGGGTCATGATTTCAGGATCCTGAGATGGAGCCCCATGTCTCAGGCTCCAAGCTCAGCGGGGAGTCTGCTTGTCCCTCCCCCTCCCCTTCTACCCTTGCCCCTATGCCCTCCCTCTCTCTAAATAAATAAATAAGTAGGGCGCCTGGGTGGCTCAGTCGTTAAGCGTCTGCCTTCGGCTCAGGTCATGATCCCGGGGTCCTGAGATCGAGCCCCGCATCGGGCTCCCTGCTCAGCGGGAAGCCTGCTTCTCTCTCTCCCACTCCCCCTGCTTGTGTTCCTGCTCTCGCTGTCTCTCTCTCTGTCAAATAAATGAATAAAATCTTTAAAAATAAATAAATAAATAAATAAATAAATAAATCTTCAAGAAAATTAAAATTAAATTAAAAATAAAGGTAAAAAAGTTCTCAAAGTCTCAGTATTTAATAAAGACCACATTTTCTGGACACCTAGGTGGCTCAGTCTGTTAAGCATCTGCCTTCAGCTGAAGTCATGATTCCAGGGTCCTGGAATTGAGTCCCACATCAGGCTCCTTGCTCCGAGGGGCGTCTGCTTCTCCCTCTCCCTGCAGCACCCCCTGCTTGTGTGCTCTCTCTCTTTGATAAGTGAATAAATAAATCTTAAAAAAAAAAAAAGACCACATTTTCTTTAATCTACTCTTCTGTATTGGTTGAATTAGATTTGGCTTACTGATGTCTTTTTGTTGAGATATAATTGATACATAATGTTATATTAGTTTCATGTGTATGGTATAATGATTCAATATTTGTATATATCGTGAAAAGATAATCATAGTAAGTTAACACCAATCACCAAACATAGTAACAATTTTTTTTCTCTGATGAGAACTTTTTTTTAAAGATTTTATTTATTTATTTATTTATTTATTTGACAGAGAGAGACAGTGAGCGAGGGAACACAAGCAGGGAGAGTGGGAAAGGGAGAAGCAGGCTTTCCGCTGAGCAGAGAGCCTGATGCGGGGCTCAATCCCAGGACCCTGAGATCATGACCTGAGCCGAAGGCAGATGCTTAACAACTGAGCCACCGAGGCACCCCTTATGAGGAGAACTTTTAAGATCTCTCGTAACAACTTTTTCTTTTTTTTTTTTTTTTTAAAGATTTATTTATTTGACACAGAGAGACACAGCGAGAGAGGGAACACAAGCAGGGGGAGTGGGAGAGAGAGAAGCAGGCTTCCCGCGGAGCAGGAAGCCCGATGCGGGGCTCCATCCCAGGACCCTGGGATCATGACCTGAGCAGAAGGCAGACGCTTAACGACTGAGCCACCCGGGCGCCCTCTCGTAACAACTTTCAAATATGCAATACAGTATTGTTGACTATTGTCACCATGCTGCACATTACATCCCTGTAACTCCTTTATTTTTTTTTAAGATTTTATTTATTTATTTGAAAGAGAGAGAGAGCACTAGAGAGAGAGAGCAAGCACGAATGGGGGACAGAGGGAGAGGAGAAGCAGGCTCCCTGCTGAGCCTGCTTGATCCCAGGACTCTGGATCATGACCTGAATTGAAGGCACACTCAGTTTAACTAACTGAGCCACCCAGGCGCCCCAAGAGCAGTGGTTTTTTTTTTCTCTAAAAGTAACATTTATAAATTACAATTACAAAAGTAATACATCTTCAATATTTTAAAAATATACAGAGGGGGGCACTTGGCTGGCTCAGTCCATAGAGCTTGCAACTCTTGATCTCCGGGTTGTAAATTTAAGCCCATGTTGGGTGTAGAAATTACTTAAAAAATAAAATCTTAAAAAAATCAAAATACACTGACACAAAAATAAAATAATTCATCTAATATTTGACCATTCAAAAAAACGTTGACATTTTGGTTTACATACATTTAGTTGGTTTTTTTTTTTGTATAAAGATACATATATTTTGACAAAATGCGATTGTGCCAGTCCCCTGGATTGGGTAGTCTTTCCTGAATCCTCTTCTTTCTTTGTTTTCGCCCTCATTTTGCTAGAGTACATCCCTAAGTAACATCCTAAAAAGATTTGTGTCACTAAAATTCTTGAGTCTTTATATATCCGAAATATGTTTTGCTTAATTGGCAGATTGATTAATTACCTGAATGGGGATAAAAAAATTATTCAAAGTGATTTTGGAATCATTGCTCATTTATCTTCTAACACCCAGCACGCTAATGATTAGTCTGTTACCAAACACTTAAAACATTATCAGTGACCAGTTTTTCTTCTCTACAAACTTTAACTTGTTTATTTATTTATTTATTTTATTTTTTGATAGGCTCCACGCTGAGCATGGAGCCCAACGCAGGGCTTGAACTCACAACCATGAGATGGGAGACCTGAGCTGAGATCAAGAGGTGGAAGTTTAACCAACTGAGTCACCCAGGCACCCTCTCTACAAACTTTTAGAATTTGCTAGGAGAGCCACTTGAAGTGGAGTTTATTTTGTTTGGTTGGGAGGAAAGAAGAGTTTTTTTTTTTTTAAAGATTTTTAAGTACACATTTAATTAACAGTTTAAAAATTATATAAATATAAATATTAAGATTTTTTATTTCTTTTGGGCTAGTATTACTAATATGTGTGTGTGCTTATGCGTGTGCGTGTGTTTGTGTGTGTGTTGTAGGAATTTAAACGTCTCAAACTTTGCAAATTTAGTGGCATAAAGTTCTTAATATCCCTTGATGATCTTTTTAATAGTTGAAAGATCCATAATGCATGTCCCCTTTCTCCTTTTTAATATACCTTTTTCTTCCATGATCAATCTCAGAAGAATGTTATCAATGTTATTAGTTTCTCAAAATGTATTTGGTGGGGTGGCAGGTTGGCTCAGTCAGTTAAGCATCTGCCTTTGGCTCAGGTCATGATCCCTGGGTCCTAGGATTGAGCCCCATGTCTGGCTCTCTGCTCAGCAGGGAGTCTGTTTCTCCCTCTCCCTCTGCCCCCCCTCCCCACGTGCTCTCTCTCATAAATAAAATCTTTTTTTTTTAAAGATTTTATTTATTTATCTGACAGAGAGAGACACAGCGAGAGAGGGAACATAAGCAGGGGGAGTGGGAGAGGGAGAAGCAGGCTTCCCACTGAGCAGAGACCCTGATGCGGGGCTCGATCCCAGGACCCTGGGACCACGACCTGAGCTGAAGGCAGACACTTAACAACTGAGCCACCCAGGTGCCCCACATAAATAAAATCGTTTTAAAAAAGTGTATTTGGTTTGTTTGTTTGAAGTAGGCTCCATGCCCTGCGTGGAGCTCAATGCTTGAACTCAACCCTGAGATCAACACCTGAATGCTTAACCAACTGAGCCACCCAGGTGCCCCTATTTGTTTTCTATTTTTTTTTAAGATTTATTTATCTATTTATTTGACAGAGAGAGAGAGACAGCAAGAGAGGGAACACAAGCAGAGGGGGTGGAAGAGGGAGAAGCAGGCCTCCCGCTGAGCAGGGAGCCCAATGCGGGGCTCGATCCCAGGATCCTGGGATCGTGACCTGAGCCGAAGGCAGACGCTTAACGACTGAGCCACCCGGGCACCCTATTTGTTTTCTATTTAATTAATGATCCTGATGTTCTGATTTCCTTTCTCTTCCTTTGAGTTTAACTTGGCCATGTACAAGCAAGGAAGACAGTCCTCACCAGAAACCGAATTGGCTAGTATCATGATCTTGGATTTCCAGCTCCAGAACTATGAGAAATAAATTTCTGTTGTTTAAAGTTTAAATACCAGTCTATGGTATTTTTGTTATAGCAGCCTGAATGGACAAAGACACTTGACATATAAAGAACCAGATAAATGTCCTCAATTCTTTTTTTTTTTTTTTTTTAAGATTTTATTTATTTGACAGAGAGAGATACAGGGAGAGAGGGAACACAGCAGGGGGGCAATGGGAGAGGGAGAAGCAGGCTTCCCGCTGAGCAGGGAGCCTGATGTGGGGCTCAATCCCAGGACTCCAGGATCATGACCTGAGCCAAAGGCAGATGCTTAACGACTGAGCCACCCAGGGGACCGAAATGTCCTCAATTCTTAAAGCGAAAAAGATAATCAATAGATGTCACCCTGAGATGACATATGTATTGAAATTATCAGACAATGTTTTTACCAGCTGTTAATAATTATAGGCCATGAGTTAAAGGTTAGTGCTCTTGAAATGAATGAAAAGATCGTTATTAGCAGAGAAATAGAAACTAAAACATAGAACTAAATAGACATTTTGGAACTGAAAATACATCATTTGGAGTAAAAAAAGCTCATTCAGTAGCAGAATAAGGTAACAAAGGAAAGTGTCCCTACTTGATAACAGGAAAAGAATTTATCCAATTGCTGGCAGATTTGATGTCTGGTGAGGGCCTGTTTCCTGTTTCATAGACCCATCTCCTCACTACAACCTCACACAGCAGTAAGGGGACAAGGGAGCTTTCTCCAGCCTCTCTCATAAGAGCATTACCTCCTGAAGGCCCCACTTTCAGATACCATCACCTTGAGAGTTAGGATTTCAACATATGAGTTGAGGGGGGAACATCAGTATTCAGCGCATCACATCAAGTAATTTTGGGTTGTATCCTACATATTTTGAATCTTGTATTATGAGTTGTGAGAGCTTGGATCCTATTAAAACCCTGTGAAGAATGTTTTTACAAAAATACATATATATAATCTATATTTGGACTTCAACTTCTGTCTCACTTTCTACAAGTCATGGTTCCAATGTGAGTTCAGTTTTCAAAATCTTTGGTTTAGAGCTGCTTTAGAGCTGTCCCATGTTGCTTGTCCCTCTCAGAGGTGGGCTGGGACTGGGGTGGTGGTTTGTTATAATTCAGTTTTTAGATCTTTTGCTATCCTGCCATCAAGAAACAAAAAATGAATAAGTCTCTGATCTTAAGGGACTCACCATTTATTAGTTTAAAATATTTTGCTAAGAAGATATTTGTTACATTTGAAAAATCATCTACCAAAATGAATGATAGTAAGGAATGCTTGGAAAATGTTTTACCAATGATACACCAGTAAGTAGTGGTTGCTGTCTCTCTCATTGTTGGATTATTAAATTGAGAACATAAAAACAAAAATGAAAATAGACTCCATGTACTCTAGATGCTAATGAAGGTTAGTCTATCATGCATACATGCTGATCACCGTGCCAGGGATGGAATAGGGCCACATTTTGATTCAACACACAGGTATCCAACCTGAGATTTCTTAGAATCAGGTTAGTATTTAGCTGTGTTCAAGGATCTTATGAAACAATTAAACCAAATTAAATTATCTTTTTTTTTTTTTTTGTAGTTTACAAACTGCCTCAGGGATCTTTATTACAAACAATCAGGTCAGAGAGGACCTGTGATCTAGTGAAAAATCTAGGGAAAAGCAACTTCCAATGACATATGGCAGAACCCCCTAAGGCTTATAATTAGACAATAATAAACCAAAGGTCACCTTATGTTTCACAGAGTGTGTTTGTACAAACATTCAGGATGATCAAGTTGAATTCCAAAATGGATATATTGATTACCTTACAGATAAACTAAAAATATAAAGAATATTGGAGAAGGTAAGAAAAACCAGTTAGTATGGAAAATAACATTCTTTCTTATTAAATTTAAAAGCATATTTATAGAAATATTTTAATACTTTTCAAAAGAGCTACCTTAAATATCATATTTGGTTTCCAATTATATGCATTGCCTGCTTTCATTTTTCTGTTTTTGTTTTTTTTAAATAATCATGTTCTGAGTATGTATTTTTGTCAAACTTTGCAATGGTTATTTCATATAGATGTTTAATACTTAAGTTATTATGTTCTTTTCCTTTAAGTATCCTGATTTTCAAGGATTACATTTTTTATTATAAAAAATGTATTTGAATTTACATTAAAAAAAAACCTTGGCAACTTGCAAGTGTATAATACAGTGTAATTAACTATAATCACCATGCTGTACATTAGATCCCCATAAGTTATTCATGTGATAACTGGAAGTTTGTACCCTTTCACCAACATCTCCCCATTTCACACATCCCCTCAGCCCCTGGTAACCACCACTCTACTCTCTGTTTCTAGGTGTTTGGCTTTTTTAGATTCTACATGTAAATGAAATCATACAGTATTTGTCTTTCTCTATCTGACTGACTTGACTTAGCACCATGCCCTCAAGGTCCACCCATATTGTCACAAATTAAAGTGTTTCCTTCTTTCTCATGACTGAATGACATACATATATCTCACATCTTCATCCATTTACCCATTAACAGACATTTAGGTTGTTTCCATATCTTGGCTATTGTGAATAATTCTGCAATGAACATGGGAGTGCAGATATCTTTTCAAGATCCTGATTTCATTTCTTTTGGGTATATACCCAGGAGTGGAATTATTAGATCATAGCATAGTTCTATTTTTAACTTTTTGAGGAATCGCCATACTCTTTTCTACAGTGGCTGCACCAATTTACACTCCCACCACAATGTACAAAGTTCCCTTTTTCTCCACATCCTTGACAGCATTAATAATCCCTTGTCTTGCTAATGACCGCCATTCTGACAGGTGTGGGGTAATATCTCGTTGTGGTTTTGATTTGCCTTTTCTGGATGATTACTGAAATAAAGCAACTTTTAATGTACCTGTTGGCCATTTGGATTTCCTCTTTGGAAAAATGTCAGTTCATTTCCTGGGCCCATTTCTTAATCAGATTGCGTTTTTGGTTTTTGCTTATTTTGGCTATTGAGTTGTTTGAATTCCCTATATATTTTGGATATATGGTTTACAACTATTTTTCAGATACATGAGTTACAAATATTTTCTCCCAGTACATAGGTTTCCTTTTCATTTTGTTGATTATTTCTTTTGCCGTGCAAAAGCTTTTTCATTTGAGGTAATGAACTTTTTATTTTTTATTTTGTTGCTTGTCCTTTAGGTGTCATGTCCAAAAAAATCATTTTTCATTCTACTGATGTGGCATATCATTTTTCGATTTGCACAGGTTGAACCATTTTTACATCCTAGGGATAAATCCCATTTGATCATGCTATGGGATACCTTTAATGTTCTGTTGAGTTCAGTTTGCTATTTCTTTGAGAATTTTTGCGTCTATGTTCATCAGGGATATTGGCTTGTAATTAATTATCTTGTCATGTTGTATCCTTGTCTGGTTTTGGTATCTGGGTAATGCTGACATTGCAAAATGAGGTTGAGAGTGTTACCTTCTCTTCCGTTTTTTGGAATAGATTGAGAAGGATTGATATTAGTTCCTTAAATGTTTGGTAGAATTTTTCAGTTAAATCACTTGGTCTGGGCTTTATGTATTGGAAGGTTTTAGATTACTGATTCAGTCTCTTTGCTAGTTATAGGTCTGTTCAGATGTCCTGCTTCTTCCTGGTTCAGTCTTGGTAGGTTGTAGGTTTCTAAAAATGTATCTATTTTCTAGGTTATCACTTGTTAGTGTAGGACTGTTCATTATAGTCTCTTAGGATTCTTGGTATTCCTTTGGCATCAGTTAAAAAGCTCCTCTTTCATTTCTGATTTTATTTATTGGAGTCTTCTCTCTTTTTTTCTTAGTCTAGCTAAAGGTTTGTCAGTTTTGTTTATCTTTTAGGAAAAAAAAGCCCATGGTTTCACTGATCTTTTTTATTTTTATTTTTTTAAGATTTTATTTATTTATTTGACAGAGAGAGAGCAAGAGAGCAGAGGCAGGGGGAACAGCAGAGGGAGAGGAAGAGGAAGAGGGAGAGGAAGGGGCAGGCTCCCCGCTGAGCAGGACCCTGGGATCATGACCTGAGCCAAAGGCAGATGCTTAACCTAACTGAACCACCCAGGCACCCCTATTTTTTTTCCTGCTTTTCTGGTCTCTATTTCATTTATCTCTGCACTCATCTTTTTTATATCTTTCTTCTGCTAACTTTGGGCTAGTTCTTCTTTTCCTAGCACCTTGATGTGTAAAGTTAGGTTGTTTGACATCTTTCTTTTTTCTTAATATAGGCATTGATGGATATCCACCTCCTACTTAGAACTGCTTTTGCAGCATCCCATAGGTTCTGTGTGTTGTTTTTACATTTTTGTTTTTTTCAAGTGATTTCAAAATTTTCTTTTCATTGTCTTTCTTGACCCATTAGTTGATCAGGAGTGTGTTGTTTAATGTCCACACATTTGTGAATTTTCTAGTTTTCCTCCTGTACTGATTTCTAGTTTCATATCATTGTGGTCAGAGAAGATACTTTCTGTGATTTCAATCTTCTTAAATTTGCTAAGATTGTTTTGTGCCCTTGTGTAGAATCTATCCTGGAGAATGTTTCATATGCACTTGAGAAGAATATATATTCTGCTGCTGTAGGATAGTATGTTCTGTATATGTCTATTAGGTTCACTTTCTCTAAAGTATGGTTCAAGTCCAACATTTCCCAGTTGATTTCTGTCTGATGATCCATCCATTGTTAAAAGTGAGATATTGAAGTTCCTTATTGTTATTTTACTATGATCTATTTCTCCCATCAGATCTGTTAGTATTTGTTCCATATATTTAGGAGCTCTTATGTTGCATACATATATACTTAGTATCTTCTAGGTGAATTTATCCCCTTACCATTATTTAATAATCTTTTTTGTTTCCTGCTACTATTTTTTGGCTTAGAGTCTATTTGTCTGATTTAAGTATAGCTACCCTTACTCTCTTTTGGCTACTTTCATGGGATACCTTTTTCCATCCCTTCACTCTGAGCCTATGTGTGTCATTAAAGCTGAAGTGAGTCTTTTGTAGGCAACATATAGTTGGGTCTTATTTTTTCACCCATCCAGCCACTGTATATGTTTTGATTGGAGAATTTAATCTGACATGTAAGGTAATTATTGACAGGGAAGGACTCAGTAATGCCATCTTACTGTTTTCTGTTGCTTCCTTCCTTCATGAATTGATAGTGATATACTTTGCTTCCTTTCTCTTTATATTGAATCTACTATAGTTTTTGCTTTGTGGTTACCATGAGGTTTACAATAAAACATACTTATAACAATTTATTTTATACCAACAACAATTTAACTTTGATTATATGCAAAACTTCTACCCTTTTACTTCCCATCTTTTATGATTTTGATTCACAATTCACCTCTTTTTACATTGTGTAATAATATGACATTATATGTGTTGTTATACAATATAACATTAAGAAATTGTAGGTATAAGCTATTTTTTAAAATTTTATTTATTTATTTGAGAGAGAAAGCAGAGGGGGCAGAGGTAAAGAGGAGAGAGAATCCCAAGCAGACTCCACACTGAGCATGGAGTCCGATGTGGGGCTTGACCCCACAACTCTGATATCACAACCTGAGCTGAAACCAAGAGTTGGATGCTTAACTGACCATGCCACCCAGGTGCCCCTCTTTTTTTTTTTTTTTGTATAGCTATTTTTAATACTTGTGTCTTTTAATCGTTATACTAGAGTTAAGTAGTTAACATACCTCTATATTGCAGTATTAGAGTATTCTGAATCTGACTATATGCTTACTCTTACCAGTGTGTTGTATATTTTCATGTTACCAATTAGCATCCTTTCATTTCAACTTGAAGAACTCCTTCAGCTTTTGTTGCAAGGCATGTCTAGTGGTAGTGAATTCCCTCAGCTTCTGTTTGTTTTGGAGATTCTTTTTTTTTTTTTTAAAGATTTTTTATTTATTTATTTGACAGAGAGAGACATAGCGAGAGCAGGAACACAAGCAGGGGGAGTAGGAGAGGGAGAAGCAGGCTTCCTGCTGAGCAGGGAGCCCGCTGTGGGACTCGATCCCAGGACCCTGGGATCATGACCTGAGCCGAAGGCAGATGCTTAACGACTGAGCCACCCAGGCGCCCTGTTTTGGAGATTCTTTACCTCTACTTCATTTCTGAAGGACAGCCTTGCTGGGTAAAGTATTCTTGGTAAGCAGTTTCTTTCTTTCAACATTTTGAATATGTCATCCAACCCTCTTCTGACCTGCAAGGTCTCTGCTGAGAAATTTACTGATAGCCTTAGGGGATTTCCTTGTATGAGATTTTGTTTTGTTTTGTTTTCTTTTACTGCTTTTAAAATTCTCTGTCTTTGATTTTAGACAGCTTTATTATAATGTGTCTTGGAGAAGGTCATTGGATTGAAATTATAGGGTGACCTATTAGCTTCATAAACTTGGATATTCAAATCTCTCCTGGGTTTGGGCAGTTGTCGGCTATTATTGCTATTCATAAGCTTTCTACCCTTTTCTCCCTGCCTCTCCTTCTGAGATTCCAATGATATGGATATTGTTTCTCTTGATGGTATTCTGTTATGTCCTATAGGCTTTCTTCATTTGTTTTCATTCTTTTTTATTTGCTTCCCTGATTGGATAATTGCAGTTGATCTGTCTTCTAGCCCAATCATTCTTTCTTCTGACTGGTTAAGACTAATGCTGAAGCTGTCTATTGAATTTTTCAGTTCAGACACTGAGTTTTTCAGGTCCAAAATTTTTTTGGTTCTACTTTATGTTGTCTTTGTTGAACTTCTCATTTTGTTCTCACTTGGCTTTCCTGATACTATTAAATTTTTATTTGTGTTTTCTTGTAGCTCTCTAAGCATCTTTAGAACAATTATTTTGATTTCTTTGTCTGACAGTTCCTATATCTGCATTTCTTTGGAGCCAATCACTAGAGGTGTAGTGTTTTCCTTCGGTGGAGTCATGTTTCCTTGATTCTTCATGATCCTTGTAGCCTTGTGTAGTTTCTGTGTGTTTGAAGAAACAGTTCCCTTTTCTAGACTTTATGGACTGACTTGAATAAAAGAAGACTTCCACTTGTGGGTGGGGGCATGCTGTCACCCTGGATCTGAGGCACAGGGTTTCAAATGCACAAATGTGTGGTGGCACTGGGTCTAGGGGGACAGAAGGGGACTTAAGGTCTTTTTGGCTCAGGTTGCTAAGATCCACAGCAACTGTGTGGTCCTTGGTGAGCACTGTGGTGGGTTTGCAGTGGCTACAAGGGCTGCTGGGGTCCTTACCAGTGCCTCCAGGTCCAATGGCTAGGGAATAGGCCAAGCAGCAGTGGTGGCCAGAGCTGGTGGTGTGCACACACTTGGCTGCATGTGCCAGCTGCAGGTGCCTATGGAGTGGCAGGGTCCTGTTGCAGACACACATAATGGCAGTGGCTAGGTAAGCAACAAGGGGAAGGCCAACTACAGGCTCAGTGGAAGCTGCAGGGGCCCTGTCAGTATGCTTTCCGCTGGCTGCACGACCTGCCCTGGGTTTGCACATTGCAGGGGAGGCCAGTTACAGGGCTTGGGTCAGGGGTGTGTAAACATACAACTGGAGGGGATAGCTCTAGATGAACATGGGGGTGCAGGCCAGTGACAGAAGTTGGGCCTGATCCACACCCACAAGCAACTGTCAATGCCCTGGTTATTGATGTGCTCGCTCTTATCTGCACAGTCTTCCCTTGGGCAAAATACAATGCATTGGAGGCTGGTGACATATGTCAGGTCAGCAGCATGCCAGTGCAAAGCTAGAGGGGCTAGCAAGGGGTTGCATGGTAATAGGTGTTAGCTGCCAGTGTCTAGGCTTGTGTATTCACTTGCAAAGCTGCAGGGTCCTGAGCTGGTTACCTGTGTGGTTCCCAAGTTCTGTAGGGCGTACATGAAGTGGAGGGTCTCAGGCAGCTGGTATAGAAAGTAAATATCTGTGGGACTAAAGCTAGTAAAATCTGCAGCGTGTCCCCAGTGAATATACTGGCTGTTAGTTTCTTCAGTGGTGAAATATGCTGAGTTTGTCTGCAGAGCAGGTGGTGAACCACAATGATTCCCGCTGTGTGGCTGCTACTGGTAACACCTGTTTTTATTCCTTGTTCCTAGCCATCTCTATATCTCAGCTTTGCCCATCTAGGCAGAATGAAACCAAAGTGGGACCTTCATGCAGTGCCCCAAAAGGCTGGGGATGCTGGCTGCTCACCCCACTCTTCCTTTCTTGGTGAGAGGAACTCTTCATAGCTAGGAATTTCCTCTTGACACAGCAATGCTGACTTGGGGGATGGGATGATGCAGGAAAAATGAAGCTGTCCTCCTTTTCATCCTATGCAGTTATTCTTCAGTCTTTTGTTCCAGTGTATTGCTAAAATTTCTTAAGGAGACTCCAGAGCTGTTTTTATTCATGGATAGCTGTCTAATTGTTGATCTTTGGGAAAGGGTGCTGTTGGGCTCTCCTACCTCACCATTTGGGGCTAAAATGTCTGCTTTTAAACTTATCTACAAGTTGCTGTTGGCCAAATATTTGCTATCGTATTTGAAAATGAACCAAGATCAATTTTCCCCTTAAAATTTAGACAGACAACATAATAATTACAAGTTTTGATAATAGGGCAAAAACATTCCATAAAGCTATCACCCCAGTCTTTATCTAGAGTGGCAATCATAAGGTACATATATTTTTATAAATTGTCTTTTCCATTTAACATTGTATTTATCATAATCATTTTTCTATTTTGTCTACCTATATTTCTAGTTATCATTTTAAAAATTTGTACAGTAGACCAAGTACCTGATTTATTTAATTAATTGTTCTCATATTATTGCTTATTTGGGTTGCTACCAGTTTTTGCTTTTACATATAGTACTTCCATGAACACCAAAATAAACTTGTAAGGCTTGGTGACATCAGTAATCCCGTTTTTGTCTAATGACAACAATTCAAAAAATGGTATTTTAATTTGTACCGTTTCTTTTTCTTTCTCTTTCTTTCTTTCTTTCTTTCTTTCTTTCTTTCTTTCTTTCTTTCT